>NC_066844.1:11644271-11744865 GCF_001640805.2 Lates calcarifer
AGATGAAATTGAGTTTGACACCCCTGGACTAGTCAATGCCATAGTTGATGCCATTTTGTCACCTGACAACCACCATAGACTCCCCGGCATGCTTGGAAAGGGAGGGGTGAAGGGATGGGTATTCCCTCTGCGATTTGTGTTGTCACCGCTAGATGCCACTAAATCTTACACAGCCTTAAATGCAGCCCTAGTCCCACTATATTGTATGTCATATCTAGCTCAGATCCAGGACCATAAAATATGCGTCTTGGATATCTCCCATCACTCAGACATTTAAGTAAAACATTAATTTGTATAATTTGTCATTTGACAATACAAACTCACTAGATGGTAAGAAATCTCAACAACAGTAAAGTAACAAACAACATGATTCATTCTGACAGAGAAGGGTTTTTCCATTAAAGTCAATATAAACAATGTCAAATCAAAAATCACCCAGGATGTCTTCCTCACTGCCTGACAGCTCAATAGCAGTGCAGTGCCATATTTGAATTTACATGGTTTGTATTGACTTTAATAGAAAAGATAACTCAGTTTGTAGCTGCCTCACATCATTTTTTTAAGATAGCAGATTTTATTCTTTCCCGTGAGTCTGTATTTTCAAAACTACTCCTCTAAGACATTTTATGAGTAGATAATTTTAGTCCCTGAAAAGTTTGATATTTGGGCGATAACCATGCATGATCCTGATAGTCAGTACATATTCCTGGACCAAGGTGAGGTATTGATATCTACTGGAATTGGGGCTACATCAGAGGTTGTTGTGTTTAATCTGTAAAATGTCAGAAAATACTGGAAAATGGCCATGAAAATTTAATTTGTCCAACAGTCTAAAACCATTAAGATTCAATTGACTGATCTCAGTATAAAACAGAGAAAAGATGCAAATCTTCAACCACTCTAACTCCTGAGCCACAACTTCCCTAAATTAAAGAAACTGGAACCAGAGAGTGTATGAAAATGACTCAGTTTACAGTCTTGGATCAGCGCTAATCAATATTCTGATATAAAATTACACATACCAAAATACATATTTTATCTATATGACCACACCACCCTTAGTTTTAAAAATATATTAATATCATATGAATTTACAATGCTCAGAAACAGGCAATATGTTTATCAAAAATTAGCAAGTCACTGCATTTACAGTGGCAAGTGGTGACCTAGAGAGTTTGAGCTTGTTAAAGGCAGTCTGTAGCCTAAAGTTATGGGCAAACCATCTGGCTCAAAACCTTCATAAAGCTCCTTGAATGCATTACAAACTACACTTTTCAAGCTAAAGTATTCCAAATTTGCATGGCTATATACCCATGGGTTATCAACAAGCCCTAAATTTTGGTGGGCCTTGATGGAATATTTCTGAATCATTCTGATAGTTGCACTGGACAGCTCTCCAAACCAACTACACTGTTTCAATTGAAAAGCCCTCCACGGTGGTGAGGAAAATAAGTCAAAGTCAACACCATACACACTGACTGTAGATCCCATCATTATTCCCTGGCATTATCTTCAGAAAATTTCTAGGTCACAGAAGACTAATTTTCTATGGTAGAATTCAACTAAGCAGTGGTTCTCTTTCATCATACTCTCCTTCTGCATCAACACACTGCTGCATTCGGGTCTTCCACTGATAAAAGCAGTGCAGTAGCTCTTCTTTGGACAGTTGTCTCAGAACCTTTGTTGTTCTTTTCTTAACCTCTGACATAGATTCAAAACATGTTCCTTTGAGCACAGATTTGATCTTAGGAAAAAGGAAAAAGTCACACAGTGCTAGATCAGGTGAATAGCGAGGATGATCAAGCACTGTGATTTGTTTTTGGGCCAGAAAGTGCTTTTCCTTTTGATTAGGAATCAGAAGTTTTGGGACAACTTTGACACACTTTCGTCATGTTCAAATTTTCATGCCTTCACAAAACCTTTAATGCCATTCAAACACACGTGTACGTGACATGCAGTGTTCCCCATACAATGTAGGAAAAGGCTGCTGTTTTGTTCCAATTTCACCAAAAATTTCAAGTTAATGCGTTGCTCTAATTTTAAGCTAATAATTTTCGCCTTAGCAAAACCACGTGCACTACAATCAGTAGGTAGCAGTGAACTAAAGACGTCACTTATTTGAAACTTACAGCAATTGTGCCTGAATACCCAACCGTTAATATATAACACTCGGCGTGACTGTGAACCACTTAGTTTTATCCTCATAAGCACAGTCTCGTTATTTAATAGCCATACCTCGTATGCATAAAATTGTTTTCTGACAACGCCGCAACAGACAACTTCCACCCCTTGCAGGGTAAAAACAAAGTCACACCCATTGATCCAGACTTTTACACCGGTTGTCTGATACAGTTTGTGCGATCCTGAATATAATGTTTATGGTGTTAGACTGCACAGTGTGCAGATCGGAATCCATGTTACGCAATGCGCGTGTAAAGCGTGCGTAGCCTGTGTGTGAGCCTGAAATAATCCCTGACAATGTACAAATAACACGGATCATTGAAGAGCGGATCCATGACAAAGTGGCAGAGAAGTGGCCATTTGGTTTGGTTGCGTGGTTTCACCTGACGGGGATGATAAACACAGCCGCTCACCACAGAGATCTCGCCAGTCGCCACACTCTGGTGGCACAAAGGAGGAATATAAACTTTGGCAGCGCCCTGTTCAGCCACACCATGCAGCACAGATTGACATCAAACTTACTTTTCCTGCATGACATTCTCCTCGATGGCTCCCAGGGCGGAGTAGTTCCCCTGCTGGAGTCTGCAGGTGGCCAGGTGCCGCTGGTGCTGATCTTGCAGACAGGCGTTTTCCTTACAAAGATCCGTCACCTGGAGTTCCAGCTCTTCAATTCGGACTCTCTGCTTTTCCAGCAGCCCCTGCTGGGTTTCGATGATCTTGTTAAGCTCCTTTAGATACTCCGTCGCCTTACTGGGGTTCTCTGTCGGGTTCTCCATCTCGTAAAAGCCCCGTTGTCCGTCCATGAAGACAATATCCACACACGCAGGAAAGCAGCCCTCTCACACACACCCTCAGTGGTAGTAGCACTGAGCGCTGTCAAAATCCAGAGATGCTCATTCGCTCCGACATTCTGATGTGCCCGTATAGTAGTAAGCAGCTATGCTGTTAAGTTCCACGGGTTTGTTTCGCTGCTTGTATGCCGCCGTCGCCGCGTCCACAAGCTCTGGGCAGCAGCAACCTAACTAACCCCCTGCCAGCTGCTCCGTACATGGGAAAACCGTTTAACTCTTTCAGAGCTTCAGCTCTTCCACTATGCGTTCAGCCACCTTGCTCTAAATTTAGGTGCTCAGGAAAAAGAATACACAGCGAGTTTGTGTATTGTATGTGTCTGCTCCACAGGTATAGACAGGTGCACACACACTTGGACAGCATTTTTCATTCGTGCATGTTTTCATCTCTGGGTTTATTCAGGCAAAACCTACCACTTTTACATCCCTCCACCAGCATGCAAACAGCAAGTCGATTTTACTGTCAGCCTGGAAATAGTCTATTTAATCAAGTAAAACAATAATAATAATAACAATATTAATAATCATCATCATAATATTAATAATAATAATAATAATAATAAAGCCGCAAACTACATTGATCGCGGCCTCGGAACTTCGCACAAGTCGGTGCTGACGGGACGCCGACCGGCGCAGCGCTAACGAATAGGGCTTAATTTCCTGCGTGCAGGGCGGGGGCGGCGGATATGTATGTATGTATGTTTGATGTATTGCACATGTTGTATCACCTCCTGTATCCGCCATGTAGCCTTAGAAAACTCACCACGCACGCAGTATTTTGCACTGGTATCAACTGAGGACCAGGCTATGAATCTTTCACGTAAATTAAACAATGATTGTCACGCAAGACTTACTTCCTGTTGCCAGCAGGTGGCACTATGATTTTAGGCGAAAAACTGACTTCAGGCTGAAGACTTACTCAACGTGAAGTTTGGGGCACATTGGAAAATGTATCAGTGAGTTGCAGCAACTCCCTGTGTCATGATGAAACATTGAAATTTGCTACCCCTCAAAAGCTTCATAATTGAATATGTCTGCATATAAAACAGTTACCTATTTACACATTCAGCAGAGATGGAACCAATTAGCATTCATTTGTAGTCATGTTTCTGTCCATCTGATAAACGTAAGTCCAGTATTCACTATACCTTTATCTCTGGTTCGGTGTCCACCAAATCCTGAAGGAAATATCTGATTTTTAGCAGCTAAATGCATCACTGTGTACATCAGCTAGTCACTAAGTTTTTCTGTCTGCTATTTGGTGCTGGACAGGTGCAGTAAGTGCATCAGAGCTTTTTCTCTGAAAGCATCTGCCAACTGGAAACAAGGTGTGGAAAGTTCCCCATAGCTTTATGGATTTGAGTTTTGGAATAATTGTGTGATTTTAATTATTAGCAACCCCTTCCATATCACTCATAGTAATCTGGCCCAGTTTTGATATAAAAATATTGATTAGTGCAATGTGTAGGACTTTAATACTGGCTGATATAATCAAGGTTAAAAGCTTAAACTAGGATTTTAAGTGTGCACAGCTGCACTACTGTTTAATGCCACATTAGACTTTATTAAGCCTTCAACCTGCACATTAAACTGGCAGCAGCATCAGAATATTCCTTTAAAAAAAACTCTTCCAGAGGGAGCACAAGTATTACAGCAAGAGAACTTGTTTAAAAATCTGGAATCTATAAAATAATTAAGATGTGAAAATGACTGAACCATTGCCCCTTTCCAGGCATGGAGGGAATGCATGGGGAAAGGTTGTATGTATCAGTGGCTCACTAGGCTAAAATGTGTGCAACATGTTCATAGTGTAACTGCTGTGCCACAGAAACCAAAACAAAGGCCTTTATCACATATAAAGCCCTTTCTCCTCCCAGAGGAAGACTGGTTCTACAGCCTACAACTGATTATATGCATATTTAACAGCTGTCTGTGCATTTTTTCCTAACCATTGCTCTGTGCTAATAACCTTCACACCTGACCTTTGGTTGGTAAATTGCTAATTTGAGTGCTGTTGCATACTCTGCACCAATGTTCCCTCTAAGCTGCGCGCCTGCGCAATCGCGCACAGCTCCCGCTTTCTCCGCGCACAGCAAAACTATGTAACGCATAAAATTACAGTGTGCAACAATGTGCACGTCTGATGTTGCTCACAGTGGCCTAAGGAATTCTCAGGGAGTTTGTGTGTATGCTCAGACACATGAAAAATTAGGGGGAACATTGCTCTGCACCAGTGTGGACCATTCAGTCAATCCTCTATGACAGCATTACCATTTAAGAATATTAAAGAGCAGTCATATAATGATAGACCTGCTCTGTTTTACTGGAAGCTGCTTACGCTCATTGTAACATTGGACGATCTAGCAGCTTCATCAGAGCAGAGAAAATGTGATTTTCTTTAAAATGTGCAGATGGCCCAGGGTTATTCTGACATATCCCTTACATTGTAATCTACATATTTCATAGGTTACATCATGGAGCATCACAAGCTATCTATAGTCTGTTGAGGTAATTCTTGAGACTATCTTTTTCTTTTTCTCTTTCTTTTCTTCTCTGCAAAAGTGTATGTACTAGCAGATATAACCTAGGAATCCTCTGACTCAAAGTGAATAGACACTGCCACTACATCACATACTTTGGATTGTTTTGTCTTAATGGCCAGTGACATTATTGACAGTAGCATAAAAAGAGTAGCCTAACTAAAAGGTCTTTGTTTTTGTTTTTTTCTTTGCACACTGTATTTTCATATAGAAAAACAAAACAACCAGACCACAGAGAGGAGACCACATATGAAGCCCATCATCATCCCTGACAATCGCATGCTTTAGTTGCTGGATGGTTCTTTCACACTGTGATTGCCCTCTAGTGGTTTGCCATGTTCAGGACATATGCAGTGTTTGACAACTCTGAATCCATTTCCTAGTTCAGTGCCTGAGCAGTAAAGGATTTCAAGCAATAAAATGTCATGATAAGGCACAGAATTAATCTAGTCTTGTCTGGTAAATCCAGAACTCTAACAGCTAAAGGGAAGAGGAGGCTTGCTCACATTGTCTACTGACATAATACAGCAGGCTAAATCCTCTCTGCCATCACCTGCCAAACACTTTGATGCATTGCACCACATTTCTGATGAGAAAGTGTGGAATGATAATGTGCATAATTCATGGAAAAGATTCTGTGATCCTTTTCTTCTAGAAATCTTCAAAGCATGGAAGAGAGAAGATGCAGAGTGAATTACAGAAAAGGGAATTTTTTCCTCTTTTTCAGAGGTTATATTTAGACTCTCAATGTATTCTTTTTCCTTGTGATGAAATAGCTCTGTTTTGCAGTAATGCTGTGCAGCCACCATGAAATGCACATATAGGTTTCTGCTGCTGATCCAAGGAGCATTTTCTAATGCTTTAGATTATGTTAAATCTTCAGCTTTATGTGAGAATGCAAGAGTCACCTCACAAAAGGCCAATGTATCAAAGGCTGCTACAGTAACAGTGACAGTAGCAGCGGTAATGCTAGATCCCATATGTCACCCAAGAACGACAAACTGAAATGGCTGAAGTGGTTCATGTCACACTACACTGCAGACACAGATAAAGCAAAACCTGGGCCAAATGCTGAATTAGAGAACATAAGTGGGGAGTATCTGTAATTCTTACTAGCTCACAGCTTGTGTTTCTATTTGAATGCTCTGAGATGCTATCTTTCTTTGTGGTATCAGATGTAGTGATGGCCTTCTTACAAAACCTCAGCAGAGTTTCAGTTTCCATCTCTCGCTAAAACAACAAAGTTGCTGCCAGAAAAAGTGCAGTGTTTTATGTCTCTAATGATGGAGTTCAGAAGTTTTTATGACCTCATAAATTTTTCTGACCTCAAGTGACTAGTTCAAATTTGGTATTCACCAAGATTTTAAAGCTGTTATTTTATCCTCTGCTCCCGAGAAACAGCATGGATTTATGAACCTTAAACTCCTCAAGAAAGATTTGGGAGAATTTATAAGGTTTCAAGCCTATTTACAATTTGTCACAGATGCTGTAGACACATTTATATAAAATCTTGTCTTGGAAAATGCTTCCAGCAAAGTAAAGATAAAAGATATGGACTAATGGACTAATCAACCAACCAAATCAGCTGTCTGTCCATGATGAAAGCCACATTTTCACTGAATGTCATGTCAAAAGTTCCTCAATATCACCACAACAGCCAATCTCATGCATGACTATTAGAAACAGCTGTGGTTATTTATAGCACCAAAGTGTTATTATTTCATCATACCTTTGCCAACAACAGCAGTGAACAGTTCAGTCATTGTCAGTAATGGTTTAGTTTATGCCATTCACAATGAAAGAGTTCATTTAATTGCTTTAATGATGGAACAAAAAACCCCCACCAAAATAAGACTAATTGGAAAAAATCAAAATGAGCACACAAAATCAATTACTTCAATTAGTTAATGAATTCACCTTTAATCTGCATATTGGTGTGTTAACTGCAAAAGACAAAACATACACACTTTAATTTCCACTCTAGAGGGGAAGGGTCCAAGCACCAAGGCGTGCAAAGGCCCTATTGTAATTGTTAATATTATTATTAGGGCCCAAGCATGAAGTGTGCAAAGACCCCATTGTAATTGTAAAGATTATTATTATTATTATATTCTGAATAAATCACTTTTTCATTAGCATTATTATTATTGTTGTTACACACCTTTTTGAGGGTGTAGACATGCTCAAAAACTCATGAAACTTTGCACATGCATCAGACCTGAGGAAAATTGAGACATGATAGGGGTGTCGTTCATTGGCGCTGTAAAATGGCTCCATAGTGCCCCCTGGAAATTTTCAAAATCCCCATGCCATTGGGCTGTTTAAGGGCCTAACTGTGCTCAGAAACTCATGAATCTTCGCACATGTGCCAGGCTTGGCGAAAATTTTCATTTGATAGGGGTCTCGTGCAGAGGTTTGATAATGGTCCCGGCCTGAACACACTACATGCTAATATTCATATTAAGTTATAGCGCCACCTACTAGCAACAGGATATGTTATCAAAAGATTGTTTTGAGGTCGCAGAGCATGGCTGTGGTGGCACCTCAAATTTCAATGTCTCACCATGAAACAAGAACTTGCGTTTAAGCTGTTGTAACTTAGCCATACTTTGTCCAATCTGCCCCACTTTTCAGAGGTTTGATAATGGTTCCAGCCTGAACACACCATGTCAGTTTTCATATTAAGTTATAGCGCCACCCACTGGCAACAGGAAATGACTTTTTTTACTTTGACCTACTGTTACTAGCAGGTTGACCCCATCCACTTCAAATTTGGTCAGGAAAGCCTTAACACCTTCATGATGCCTCAATGTGAAAATTGTGAGGTTTCCTTGAAGGGCGTGTCTGTAGCAGCATGGCAGATTCGATGCTTCTCAGTGGAGTGGTAACTCAGATATACAATGTCCAATCTGGCCCAGACTTGACATGCTTGATCAGAGTCCCACCTTGAGGACATCTACATGGGTCTTGCTCAAGGGTGTGGCAATATGGCTCTATAACCCCAATGCCTTGACCCATCCCTAAACCTCACAAAACCACTCTTATGAAACTCCTCAAATGTTTTGCAGTTTGAGGGTTTAAGCTGTCTATCAAACATATATAGCAGAAACAACTGCATTATACTATACATTATAATCTTTTGTTTCTGAAAACCGCGCATAATAAACAACTGCTGGTTGTGTTTGTGTTCTTTTAGCTACAAATCCACAACCATTCTCTAACTATATCAGGTTCAGGGATTTCTCACTTTTACTGAGAACACAATATTCTGATGCAAATTTAACTAGATACGTGTCACTAAACACATCATCATTAGGCCTGTTCTTATATCGATCAACTAAACTAGTCATCCACATGTCTTCTGTGGTAAGATCACGTGATGATGCCTTCTGCCACAAAACACTGAATGGCAAACTCATCTTTACTACATTATCACTTGTCGGTACAAACACTACCTTCCTAGAACACTCCTTTAAATGCATATTACTAAGCCTGTACACTGCCTCTTGAGCACTAACATCTCTGTTGTGTAAAGAAACACCACCTAGATTTTTCAATGCCTCTTTTGCATTAACATTTCCTTCTTTCGAAGCTTCTCTCTGGGCATTTCCCAATTCCTATTTCCCTTTCTGCTTCAGAAATATGATATTGTATAAACTACACAGGCATATGCATCTACAACATACTGGATGTCTAAATTAGCATTCCAGCATTTCAACAATGGTTTACTATACTGATTTATCCACACCTCATTTACCTGCCTTTTCAAAACTTCATATGTATTCCTACCACCACCACAATGTTTATACACAGCCTCAAACACTGCTTGATATATTCCTACACTTTCGAACAAATGTTCCACACTAGCAAAACTACAGTTTTCTTCTGAAAGCGCCTCTTTAATTTTTGTAAAAATTTGTAATGTCTTTTATATGTCAATTTACCCTTCCATACTGGAATGGGGCAACAAATTGTTTGTCTGTACAATATTGGCTGGAACACACGTCACCAGTCCATGCATGCCATTTTGGTAACGCCAACATTTTCATGAAAGACATATGTAATGTAATGTGATCAAATGCTGCTCTAAACCATTCAAACATGCCAATTCTGCCGGAATAGGAGGAACTGTCAAATTATTCCCTGCAAACTCTGGTGGCATCTCACCTTTACTAATCTTACGATGACACAAATAACAAATCCACAGCTGACCTCTAGCTGTATCCAGCCACTGACAAATCAAACTGCTATTTTTTCTGCTTTATTCTGCTTTTTCAATTTATTATCTGCTAAAACATGCTTCTTATACTCAGAATTTCCATGATACTTCCTTGTACTCATGACTTTTACATTCTGCCTGTGCAACTCATCAATCTGATATTTCCTTTTGCTCATTTCCTTCACATTTTCCCTATGCAGCACATTTTCTTTATATTTCATTTTACTAATTTCCTTTTTCTTTTCCTCATGAAAAACATTTTCTTTATATCGCCTTTTGCTAATTTCCCTATCTTTCAATTGTATGTACTTATTCTTTGGAGGAACCTTTTCTTTTTCAAAAACTTTGAATAACTATAATTACTATTTGAACTACATCTATTTTCACTTCTCCTTGCCTTGCTCTTACACACATCATTCAATATTACTACAATCCTTGTCCACTACACAAGTATCTACACCTACAACACTACTTTTACTCTGCTGTATAACATTGTATCCTTTAGAAGTAAACACCTTGACTTTGCAGTAACCATAACATGTCTGTGTTTGATGCTGTTGAACACAAACAACAGTCTCATAATGGTTACCACTGCAGTTTACAAAATACACTCCCTGATTTGACAACTGACTGTTCTTACAACTATATTCAAGAAAGCGATCATTAAAATACGTAACTATATTTACACCTAAACAATCTGCTGCTGCTTGAATCTCCATTTCTGTAGCCCAACTGCCAACATAGTGCATCCTTGAAATGCTGAGGTATTCTGACACTGAGGAATCCTCACTTCTCAAAATACTCTCATATGCCACAGGACAGCTTTCTAACTGCTTGACAACAGCAAGTCTAATTTTCCTATGATTCTTCTGAGTGCCACTACAACTGAGCAATGCTGCAGATGAACAGAATTAAGAATACGCTGTTTGAAGGACAAAACAATAATGATGTATGTTAAAGGTCACCATATGAAATAGTTGTTAGTGTGCACTACATGCATTGTATATCATGTGTGGAATAAGCATATGTATGTGTGAAGGAAAACATAATTTAATTTAATCTTAATTTTAAAATATTACAAGGGAGAGTTAAGAAATAATGGTGTGAAATATAGAGAAACTGTGTTCAGAAAAAGAAGGGCATGCCCAGGCGTGGAAAACCATAGCCCTGAGAGGTATATAAGAGGGACACAAAATATTGTTCTTCAGAACCCTTCTTGTGTAACGTAACTGCACTGAGAACTGTTCTTGGGTCTTTTTTTTTGCCAGCAATAAACACTCTGCTGCCTTGAACTCTGACTCTTCCTGATGATTTCTGAAGACCTATAAGTAATTTTTGGCAATGAACAAGGCTAAAGACTTAAAGCTTGGCCCCTGTAAAATGGGACCTTGGTTTCAAGTCACAACAACAGCCTGACTGACTGCCCTAAAGAAACAGTAGCCATTACCTTGTAGACCACAGACCACCATCTTGCAGTGGTCTGTTGGAGCAGTGGATCCTCAGAGAGAGACAGGAAGAGACTGAATAAGTTGGTCAGACGGGCCGGCTCTGTCCTGGACTGCTCTCTGGATTCCATTGAGGAGGTGGGTGAGAGGAGGATATTGGCCAAGCTGACGTCTATCATGGACAACCCCTCCCACCCCCTGCATGAGACTCTGGGAGACCTGAGCAGCTCCTACAGCAACAGACTGCTGCATCCACGGTGCAAGAAGGCGCGCTACCGCAGGTCATTCATTCCAACAGCCATCAGACTGTACAACACCAGACTGACCCAACAATAAACAATAAACCTGCACTCTGGACTCCACTTTCTGGTCACTTTATTTTTGCACATCTTCATCTACCTCATTGATTATCACCATTTTTGCCTATAACTGCACATTTCACAACTGCACATCTTCTATTTATTACAGATACTTTTTTTTCCAATGCTGACTGCTGCACTTGTTACTTTACTATGTTAATTTGTACTTCTGTGCTTTTCTTATATTTTTTATTTTTATTTTTATTCTTTCTATCTTGGTCACCCTTGTTTCTTGCTCCTGTAACATGTGAATTTCCCACAAGTGGGATAAATAAAGTCTATCTTACCTACAATTTTCTCTGTCCTACATGGAGCCTTTCATATACCAACTGTAGAAGATGCAACATCAACTCTCTCTGACGCTATATTCAACTGTTTGCACAGAGCCTGTGCAACCTCTTCAGAAAGACTGCAGCTTAGCCACTCTCTGAGTGATCACTACTACACGATCTCTGAGTCTCCAAGAACACTTAAAAGGAAAGCGTCTTCAGTAGAGGAAAAGCTAAGTGCAGTTCGCAAAAAGCTGAAGTTCAAAAGGCAGCAGACAAGGAAACTGAAGGTGAAAGTTGAATGTGGCACTCTTCTTGATGGCCTTGATGATGTTCCAAGAGAGATCTTTCAGGAAATACAAGAGAAGAGTAAGTCAGTGTTTTCTAAAAACTTGAAGCAATTTGCCACTACACAGCACTTCTACTGTCCCAAGACCTATGACTATGTTCGAGAGAAGCTTCACTTGGCTTTGCCTCATCCTCAGACAATATGAAAATGGTAAAGTAGCATCTCTGCAGATCCTGGATTTACTGTTGCTTCATTCACTTCTTTAAAAAGTCATGTTGCTGAGCAGAAGAAAGCAGGAAAAGACACAGTTTGCTCATTAATGATGGATGAAATGTACATTCATAAGAAAACTGGTGGAGACCAAATTCATGCCTGTGTGGACATTGGCGCTGGCGAGATAGAAAATGTTATGGCAACACAAGCATTGGTCCTCATGGTTGTTGCAATCAATTAATCTTGGAAGATCGCCATTGCTTACTTTCTTATCAACAGCATGACAGGAGCAGAGAGCGAGCCTCATGCTGCCCTATTAGGCTTCATGGAGTTCAGGTTGTCTCCTTGACATGTGATGGACCGTCCCAAAACTTCCCAGTGATCAAGGAGCTTGGTGCCAAACTGGACATCACTGACATCTTTTTTTCTCCATCCTGAGGCGAACACACAAAAAGTCCTCTTGGATCCATGTCACATGCTTAAACTTCTTAGGAATGTGTTCTCATCTGTTGAGGTTCTGGTGAGAGAAGATGGCCAGGAAATAAGGTGACAGTACATTGATGAGCTCCACAAGCTTCAGCAGAGGGAGGGCTTGAGTCTTGGCAACAAATTAAAAATTACACACATTCAGTGGCAAAATCAGAAAATAAAAGTCCATCTTGCAGCCCAGCTCTTTAGCACCAGTGTGGCTGATGCCCTTGAGTATTGTGAGCAAGAGCTTAAGTATCCTCAGTTCAGTGGATGTGCAGCCACAGTTCACTCCCTGCGCACAATTGATGCGGCCTTTGACTTCGTAATCAGGCCGCAACCCACTTGGAAAAGGACACAAAGCACCCATCAAGCTAGCAACTAAACACTGTGCTAAAAGTATTTTAGAACAGAGTCACTTCTCAGTGGGCTCAAAGTTAAAGAAAGAGACAACAGACTTGTACATGTGCATTTCACACAGAAAAAGACACATGCTTTTATTGCATGTTGCAGAAGTGTGATTGGCATCTATGAAGACCTGGTAGGGCAACCAGCCGCTCCATGCCGATACCTACTGACCTACAAGCTCAGTCAGGAGCTGTTCTTCTCTGCAGTCGCGTGGAGGTTATAACAACCACCCCAATGTAAGCCAGTTCAGAGGGGCATACAAGCACCTCCTTATAAGGCACCAGGTGCAGAGGGGCACAGGAAAATGTCTCCTTCTTGACAACACAATTATCCTTGACACCTGTGACTGTGAACATCTCACGCAGGGTTGGTGTGGAAGTGCTTGTGCCTGAGGATGACACCCTCTCTCACCTTCCAGACGCTTCCAGACAGATAACACTGTAAATGTTACTTAGAGCCTGCATGAACGGGGCTACCTTTCATGGTCCACTGTCAAGCAAGTACATGTGTTGTCTCAGATAAACTTGTGTACATAAGTGGGGCCTAAGAACATACTGAGGAAGCACTTATATAGAGACAACCCTAGTTGGAATCTGCATGAACACGGCCCAACTGTCCAGGAAAGTCTCTTAAAAATCATTCTTTGATTCTTTGATGCTACTAAACATGCCATAGTTATTCTATATAACCATAGAGCCTTTACATTTGGAGACTTGCATTGACTCTTCAAATCTGCATAAACAGGGCACCAATCAAAAGGTTAACATTTATTGTTAGAGTGATTTTATATTACATATTCTTAACTTATCATTGAGCGTGTTATGGTAATTCTGTTATTTAGTGTTATTGATTAAGTTCTAGTTAATCTGAATTGAACCAAAAAAAGGCTCTGAAACCATTTTTAATTCTAGTAGTTATTTTTTTGTTCTTATTGCTGTCTTCATTATAGCAGGGTTACTGTTACATTAATATTGCAATGGGACAGTTTGTTACAAAAATGCATTTGTCTGTGGTATGTGTTAATATATCCTCCTGAGACCCAGCCTATTCATTTATGTCCTCTGTAGTGGACATTAGTTTTTGGTGTGTATCTTTTGATTAATTTGAGCTACCCTACTAAGTGCTCAATAGAGGACATCCTGGCCTTTCCAATGATATCTCATGTGTTTGGGTGGGATGAGGGGAACTTTAGTTTCACGCTGAGACAAAATGGAGACTCCAGCAAAACACACACAAGACAAAAGGTAAGTCAAATATTGTTATGATATTGATTTTTTACCCATGGTAATCATATGTTTTCTTGTTTATGAACATTATAGGAATTATAAATTGGAGTCAGAGTTCAGTTTAACTTTTTGTTAGGAAAAATAATAGCCCTTTTTTGAATGTCAACTATAATGGACATTAGGACGATTTGATGGTATTAGCTAATTGCTAACTAGCTTGCTAGTTCTTTGTTTACATTCAAAGTTCTGCCCCACAACACATTTCTTTGTGGGGTACTAAACAAGTTGAATGTATTTTGTATTTTGATTGTAAAAAATAATTAATGTAATAAATAAATTGTTGCTTGTAACTATGTTTCATTCAACCTCTTTCATTTTTACACTAATGTAGGAGGCAGAACCAAGGCAGAGAGAATTTTGTACCGTATAATTGAGGGAGATTCAGATCTGGAATTATCAGATGAGGAAAATGCAAAGAATGAAGTTGCTCCTGCTGGTGTAGAGAGGGAAGGCTCAGAAGAGGAGGCAGGAGGTTCATCAGATGAGCTGACAGACACAGATGAGCAGGAAAACTGTCATCCACTGATATATCAATATTAGATATATATCAATCGATAGATAAATAGATAGATAAGATACTGTGTTTATTATCTTATTGATTGATTGTGTTTTTTTCCCCGTTATAGATTCAAACCTGTGTTACCCAGGCCTGACTGTAAAGAGGACCCCACTACTTGTAGTCCTATTCAGTACTTTTCACAGTACATTGATAACAAAGTGTTTGAAGACTTGGCAACATTCACAAATTAGAGAGAGCTACAGACGAGGGGCATCTCTCTTAACACTACCGCTGAAGAAATGAGGATCTTCTTTGGCATTTCAATCCATATGGCCTGCCTTGGCTTTTCCAGAATTAAAATGTTTTGGGCCAGCAAAACCAAAGTGCCAATAATAAGCCAGAAAATGACAAGGAACAGGTTCTTCAAGTTGAGAAACTCACTGAAGATTGTTAATGACCTTGATGTGACAGAGGAAACAAAGAAGAAAGACATTCTTCTGGACAGAGTAAGGCAAGGCTGCCTTAGCCTTCCGAAGCCAGGAAAAGTCTGCATCGATGAGCAAATGATCCCTTTTAGGGGCCGCTGTCCATCAGGCAGTTTGTTCCAGGCAAGCCGTACCCTACAGGCTTAAAAGTATTTGTACTTGCTTCTCCAGAAGGTCTGATGCTGGACTTTGAAGTATATCAAGGAAAGGATACATTTGCTGGTCAAAGGATGGGAATTGGGGCAGCAGCAGTCCTACGCATGGTTGAAACTGTTCCCCCAGGAAGTCACCTGTATTTTGACCACTACTTCATATCAATTAAACTCTTGGATGAATTGCTGGCCAAGGACCTTCCAGCAACTGGTACCATAACAAAAAAAACATGTCCCAAAGCTGTGTTGGTTACCTGATGACAAACAACTGAAAAGAGAAGGAAGAGGAGTGTCAGTGATATTAGTCAGGAAAACTCCTGAGTTGGTGATCACAAAATGGCATGACAATGAGCCAGTGTTGATGGCTTCTACTGCACATGGAAAAGATCCTGAAGATGTCTTCTCGCTGCCAGGAGAGGCTTTATATTGTTATTGATCAGTTCTAAGATGTTTTGCTTTATTTTTTCCCACTGTAGTTAGGGCGGCATGGTGGTGCAGTAGTTTGCATTGGTTTTTCTGTGTGGAGTTTATGTGTTTTCCCTGTTCCTGTGTGGGTTTTCTCTGGGTTCTCCAGCTTCCTCCCACAGTCCAAACACATGCAGGTTAATTGGTGACTTTAAATTGCCCGTGGGTGTAAATATGAGTGTGAATGGTTGTTTGTCTATATGTGTTGACCCTATAATAGACTGGTGACCTGTCCAGGGTGTACGCCCCTCACCTAGTGTCAGCCGGGATAGGCTCCAGAGAATAGATGGATGTTTACGTGCTGTGTTTTGCATGTTAATGTGGTTTGCTGTGTGAGCTTCTGCTTAAATGTGTGTGTAGATTTATGTATGTGTTTGCTTTATGTATGTATGTATTTATGATATAGATTTGATTATTTTATTTATATTTGGTATATGTAATGCTATGTGTTGTGCAATGTTTACTGTGTGTGTATGTTTGGTGTTATTTTACTCGATGTGGTGTATTATTTTTTACCTTTTTTGTGTGTTCCCACTCTTGGCCTGCACCTTGACGTGGTGAGCGGGCTTTAAACTGAGACAGGCTGCAAATATATGTTTGTAACATGTTTTTCAGGAAGTGAGATGTTGTGTCTTTGCTCTTATCATTACACCTGTGTTTTCATATCTTGTCCTGCAGTCAGATATCCTGTATGGAACATCAAGGCTCCATGATGGCGCGTGACTCTGTAAGATATGTATTTAGATTTCTGTAAACAACATTATTTTATGTTGTTAATATACCAAACATGCAAATGTTTGGAGGACTTAAAATAATTGTTAAACAATCAACTCAACTAATCGAGACTTTACGTCAGCACAAATGACTGTTATGAGTCATACGCGTTAGAATTCCAATTTAGAAATGCTGTTCATTGAGAAAGTAATCATATAACAAAAGAGCTAGAAGTGTGTATATACCATACACAATATAGAAAAGCCTTTCTCATGTAGGAGTTTAATACTGAAGGTTAATACTCAGTAGTCCTCATCTACAAGTATACATTCATGCTGCTCTTCTGACAACTGGCATATGATTTGTTGTGATCCAACATGGCTTAGGTGTTTCTCTTTTATTGTAGGTATCCACCCTGTGAAATCTGAGTGACCGGCACAAAGACAAGGAAGACCTCATGGAACAGCATATTTGATGCCATTTATCTAGCTGTAGAGAAAAGGGGACTGCATGGACAACAGTTCTCAAATGGGCTTTTATTATGCCAGAATACCTCTTCAGTTCAGCTTTGTCTGACAAATTGACACACTAACTGGTTCATTTTATTGCCTTTGACTTCATTCATGCTGTTCTTAGATAGGTGGTATGGTAACATTTTAAAAGAGATTAGAAAAAATAATATTTACAAGTGAGAGTATTTCCCTAGTGTATTTTAATATTACTACGGAACACTCTTTTTTTGTCAAATTGACCTTGTGCCTTAAAATGAGTCTAATAGGACACTCAAGTGTTTTCAGTGTACACAAGAGACACATAGGGCACTACACAAACTGTTATATCTGTCAGCAGATGCCTTATTGTCTATGCTCAAAGTCAGTAACATTTAATTACATTTTATTATATATGCTGTTGATTAACGTTAGTTTAGAAATAAACTTGTATTTAATAATGGATTCTGACAAAACCTCCATCAATGTGCCCTTGTATGTGTACAATATTGTACCATGTTGCAATTTTTAAAAAATCATATCATAAAAACCATCAGCAAATCTAGGGCAGGAGTTTTGTAAGTACTTTTACTGCACATTTAAAACAATTAATTTTAACATTGTTATTATCAATCAGCACCAGAATGGACCAGATGTAAAAATTAAAAAAAGTAATAAATCAAAGACATAAACTTTGTTGTGGATCAAGGTAAAGGTAAATTCTGCTGTCACATGGTAAGTTTGCATAATGAGACGAGGTACTTCAATCCTCAATGCAGCACAATTTTAGTAGCAAATATAAGTTACAGTAGACATGGTGAGCAGGAGAAACCAAAACAAAGTAACACATCATGTAGCTAACAACAGTCTTTACGTTCTGAGTGATGTCCATAGCCTGCCAAAAGCTGACAATAAAAGTGAGCATAGTGCAACAATTTGTTGGTTGGCTGTAATGCATATTTGAGAAACCTATTGCAGCATTCCATAAGATAAGATAAGATAAGATAAGATAAGATAAGATAAGATAAGATAAGATAAGATAAGATAAGATAATCTTTATTAGTTCCCCTGTGGGAAATTTGACATTGTTGCTGCAGCATCAGGGATTGTAAAAAGACAAGATATAAGCAAAAAAAATTATAAAAAAATATAAACATAAGAACAGTATAAACAGAACAATGTAATAAAAAATATGAACCAAGGTGGTGCAGAACCTAGTGAAATGGTCCATGTGAGTATGTGGTGTACTAGGAGCAGTGCTGGTTGTAGAGTATGACAGCAGCAGCAGCAGCAGCAGCAGCAGGAAGGAAGGACCTACAATACCTCTCCTTCATACACTTTGGGTGAAGCAGCCTGTTGCTGAAGGAGCTGCTCAGTGCTGTCAGACTGTCCTGCATAGGATGGAGCTAGTAGTCCACTGGGTCGAGGGGGCATCCCAGGACAGAGCTGGTCTTCTTGATCAGCTTGTCTAGTCTCTTCCTGTCCACTGTTGAGATGCTGCTGCCCCAGCAGACCACTCCATAAGTCCTGAGGAGTGCCCCCTGCAATCCAAAGGACCTGAGTCTCCTCAGCAGATAGAGTCTGCTCTGAGCCTTCTTATAAAGTACAGTGGTGTTGTCTGTCCAGTCCAGTCTATTGTTCAGCTGAACACCCAGGTACTTATAAGCTGTCACCATCTCATCTGGAGGCAGTTCTGCAGGCACCAGTCCACAAAGTCCTGCGTCAGTTCTCTATACTCCCTGTCATAAGTACTTTAAGTCAGGTGTAAGAGGTCCAGGGGCCAGTATTCATCACAATTCCTTGTGTGTGAGAAAATGAGTTGATGTCATTCTAACACTCTCTTGGTTTACTTAGATCACTATTAAGGGGACAAAATGGCAACCTGACAGAGTGTTTGAAAGTATATGTGCAGTAACAAGTAAAAGTAACAACCTCCCACAACATAAATAATGCTCTTGAAGCAGCACACTGATGTTAACAATAATAAATAAGAACCGTGAAGCAGATGAACTGAGAACTCTAAATGTAAAAACTATGTACAATTTGTTAAAGCTACATGGGGGCAAAGAGTGTCAAAGACCATGGGGTGGTAGACTGGGATGGTAAGGGAGGAAGAGTGGGATTAGGACAGGGTGTGTGGAGCGAGGAAGAGCTCTTAAGGCTGAACAGTGTTATGGCCACAAGTGTTAAAAAAACAAACAATATTAATAAAAATAGTTGTAAACAACAAATCTATGTTATTTATTTATTTATTTTTACATTAAATAGCAATAGAAAACAAACTCAAACTTACTTTGGTGGCATTGAAGCCATGATCAGTCCACAGTGATATTATTTATTCTGAAAGAGATAGAGAAATCATTCCAACAAATGTTTTGATGATCTTCATTAACAATGAAATAAACAAGACCTGCACAAGTAGCCAATAAACATCATTAATGTTAACTTAGATAAGATCAAACCATGCATTCATCTACACTTCTGGCAGAATACTTATAATTAACTTAAATTACCTCATTTCTATCTACTGATCTGCTGACTTGTAAATGGATAGCATATAGAGACACCAACAATTAACTGTAATAACGTTATCATTTTGCAACCATAATTTAACGACAATGACAACTTTCTGTGTAAGTTAGATACCTACATTAGCTAACGTAACCTTATATTTGCTGAACCGATTTCAAAACACTGTTATTATATGTTTTACCTTGTAAGGTACATGATTTTACCCTTACGAAGTGCTTTCTCATAGTTAGCTTACACCCATTCTTACATGTTTAAGTTAGCTTAAAGTTAGCTCAACATGGTAATTTCAGCATTACAATTCAACTTCCATAATTACAAGGTTACTCATCACAAATCTATGTATGTACATGTAACACTGTCAAATCTGAACATGTGTGCAATTAGCTACTGTATTGGAAATTCTCGTATGATTCATGATAATTGTGATTTATTAATAATCTTGACCATTTGTGTTGTATTTGTACAATTTTGCCTTATGAAATATTATGTTTAATACTTTTCCACATGTCAGTAAACTGACAGGGCACCTCGCCCCATCAAGGACAAGGGTTGGTACAGGGCTGCATAGCTGTGTAATCTCTGACATTTTTCTCTCAGGGCTACACTGTTGTGTAGTCTCCAGAAGATGTTTTCCTTTTCATCTCCAGACATAACCTTGTTTCTTTTGCATTTAACCTATAATCTATTGTACTCTGTACTCATTGTGCGTCTCATGCTTGAGGAGTGCAGTGAGAATGCAGAAGAATTAAACCTACAGAAAGACAACCATTGACTCTGTGCTTTATTCAACAGAAGATTCCCATAACAATTCTAGAAGAATATTTTAAGCGTTAACTATAAAATTTACCTCGAATTACGGACGCTAGCCGTGTTAGCATCCTCAAGTAGCGCTTGAAGAGCTGGAGCAGTCGGATTGCTGCATATATAGGTGGATGTGAATAGAGTCCCCAGCCCCACCCTCTCACCCAAATATGGTCTCGTCTGGGAGAGGTCACAAACCAATGGATGACGTCATGGAGGCTACGTCCATCAAGTCTATGGTTTTAACTTTGCCATGGTGGCTGTAAGCTAGCACTATCAGAGCTAATATTTCGCTGAGTACATTAACCAATCAAAAAGTTAACAGTCTCTAAAGTTCGTTATTAAGTTTGATAAACGGGAGAAAATGTCTGATTCATTGTGGATATTGCACATAATAAATATTACTGATTTCCTACATTTGAGTTCCAGAGTAGTTTTTTTCACCTGTCAATCTTCTGACAAAATGACCACAATGAGTACAATGAGCCACACACACTACACTCCTCTTGCTTAAACTATTTTTGCTAGCAAACACCACAGATATGGAGTGCTGTATGCATGTTTTTGAGAAGGACAGTCATGGAACTCCTTTTACAGACACAGGATAGAAGAAATGTATTAATTCTGTGTTTCTGTGTAAAGACCTTGGTGCCAGAGAGAGTACTATGGCAGAAGAGGCCAGTGCAGAGATTTAATCTGAAGACCAAGGTTTGCTGCTGTCATGCTAGTTGTTGTGTTATGTGGATGGCTTTGACTTGCCAAGAGACTGAATATGGAAATTAGCTTTGGCTACATGTTCATTAATTGTCCCTTTATAAATAAGTTAACTTTAAACTTCAAATTTCAGGAATTCCCTGCTGCGATTCCAGCTAACAGTGGCTATCACAGAGACTGCTACAGCCACTTTACCAACATAATATAAAACCAGCCCAGAGAAGAAGTGAAAAGGCACCTTTATTTCAAAAAGAGGCTGAAAAAGAGGGTAGGTGTCAAATGAGAAAAGAATAATCAATGTGAATCTTCAACTTCAGCTGTGAATCTGTGGAGAAAAAGAAATTAGCATCAAGGCACAATAACATTATGCACATTACATTTGAGAACCAAACTTTGCCTTTGAGTCTTATGGCATAAGCTTATTATTACATTCTTCTCAGAAATATGTGAAAAAATTAAAATATGATAACAACTTTCTTGCTGGATGCTAGCCCCATTACAACATGAATGAGGTTCCTTGAATTTGAGTTACAATGCCTGATCCCGTGTGAATAATCCCTAAGGTTCTTAAAATAACAATAAATGTGGTGCCACTAACTTTACATCTGTTATGATGTAATGGAAGTGAGGCCTGTGTTGTCATCTGCTTCTTGTTTTTTAGTGCTAGGGGTAGAAAGAGAAACAGAAGATGGTGAGGGAACTGCAGCAAAGACACGGGGCTCTGAGGTCACACACTGGTGACCTCTGCACATCCAAGAAGGCACCACACCTGTTGCCAATGCATAATTTGCAAACGCGAAAAACACAAACATGAATCATACGCTCGGAAAAGAATTAAAGAAAAATTGATTCAGTGTGAAACACTCACAGCTGGGAAATTGCTTCTTGCAGCTGAAAAAAGAAGAGATTAGAGTCTGCTTCTGCACATTCGGGACAGGGATTTAGTGGCCACTGAAGCAAGATACCACTTCACCTGTTTCAGATGTGCAAGACTTACGAGTGCTAACAAACAAAATCTGATTAAGAAAAACATAAGCTTTAAGATTTATGTTAGGCCAGTGACTGCAGACAGTGGCCAGGTACTGGCCAAATGCTGCGACCGCCTCATCAACTGTCCTGCTGGCCATCAATTTGTTGCTGGGGGCCATCATGCACACGTCAGGGATCCGAGAAAGAGCAGCATGCACCACCTCAGTCCTCAGCTGGTCAGCACAGGCCCCCGAAGTCGATATGAAACCAAAAGAAAAGCGACCCACGTCATGATCTGATCTGTGATGGAGTGCAGATGAGAGGCCCCTACAAGAACAACAAACTAGAACAAAAGAAAGGATATTTTTAGAATATATATATATATATATATATATATATATATATGTGTGTGTGTGTACTATCATTCTTCAGCAATTCTGTAGTTAAGAAATTTTAAATACCTTCTTGTCTGGACACTCAGCAGGAATGACCATGTACCATGTATGTAGAAATTGGCACTTTGTGGCACCAACCAGTATCACAGCCTACTTGATGAAAAATAAAAACACAACATCTTAAAACTACTTGAACCTTTGCTACTGAGAAATGATGTAACCTCAACAAATCAACACTTTACTGCTACAAAAACTAGCCAAAGTGAAGTAAACAGCTTAACACAATCATGCAACATGGATATGCATCGCATACAGAAAACAGTGAATGAAAAAATGCTAGTTACTTACATGCACCAGCCTCAGCCTTACTTGGCATCTACAGGATGACACTTTTATCAATACACGAGTGTGTGAAAATACTGTTACTACATATACTGATATCTTGATTATGCAGCTGCTAGAATATTATTTTCACAACCACTTATACACCTTTAACTGCACTAAAACACCCAAATTAAAACAAGAATGCACACTTACAATTGATTTCATTTTTAAATAATGCCATTTATATCAAAGTCCACCGCCTTTCTTAGTTTTACATTTACTTTATGGTAAACACACTTATTAACAACTACATATGCTTTTGGTTGGAACCTCAGGCGGTGTATCAATCAATAATGTTAAAAATGTGGAAAAAAATAAACGTAACGCTGTTTACTTTAAGCCCTGATGGGAGTTTGATACAATTATACTGTTATAACGCTGCTCAACTAACAGCAAACCCAAAGTAATTATATGACCACATTTAATAACTGTATACTTGTGTTGTCACATTAAATAAACACCTGGCCGTTGACTCTATGACTCTGTGAAACAATGTCCTCTTTTGTTTCACTGTTCGCTCACAGACTGCAGTTACCGCAATTAAAAATAAAGACAAGCTGGACGCTACTACCAAAGGATGCTAACAGCTAACAGCCACTCCACTGACTGCAGATGACCGTTACTTTGCACTTGTTTTTAACCGTTGCTGCCTCGACTATCTGACTGTAGTCAGGAAGCACACAGGAGATGCTTGCTCCAGGGCCTAAGCTGGTGCTAACTTCAACGTTAATCCCCTTCACTATACCTGCAGTAGAAAAGCAACACGCAGGAGCTCCACTTTGCTCTTGAGATGCTGCAGATTTATTCAATGACGACTATTTCACTGTGCATTTATAACTCAACAAGTGCTGACTGCTAGCAGCTATCCTGTTCTCCCTGCTCTTCCTGGTCACAATCTTTCCTGTCAGTGTTATGGTTTACTGCTCGCTCTCACTTGCTCTACCACTCACCGCCTGCGTGCACACAGATTTGTCCTGCTCTGTCTGAAATGAGCCACACTACTGTTATTGCATTGTGTTGTCACATTAAAAACACCTTACCGTTTATCGAACTCTGAAAACAAAGGATGCTAACAGCTCCACGTCCTGCTCAGTAAGGTTAACAAGCAAACATGCTAATGGCATGACAAGACACGCTCCGTTGAGGTTACGCTTACGTTCACTGTCATACAAAGCGATAGTTAAAACCTACAACCGTTCATACATAATGTGTTATAAGCATAACCAACTTTAACGAAATTACTAATTAAAACCTAGCCCCGACCATAGACACACAGTCTTTGCATGTTTCAGCTCCCACACAGTAGAGTTACAGTATTTTTACAAACACAGATAGGACTCTATGCTAACAGCTAACTACCACTTCACTGATACGTACATACATACATAATGTGTTACCAGGAATAACCAACCACAAACTTCTGCAACTCAATAGTAAATTAAAATACTCTTACCGCTAAGCTGGAGCAAATCCTCGATGTAGAATCAAGTAGTGTCAAGTGTCAAAGTGTGGTGTAATGTAGTGTAATGATTGCTGCTTGCCAACACAGAATGAAAGAAACAAACGGATGGTTTGGAACCACGAGTATTTATACCCATCAACTTCAAATTCAGTTCAACCAATCAGGGCGCTCTGAAGGAAAACAGTAAGAATGCATCGAATGGAACCACAATGATGTATGCGTCGTTTGTTTCATCAAGGGACTGGACTGATGAAGATACGGGCAGCCTCATTCGGTGGAGGGCCATAAATGAGAAGCAGTTCACGGGGAGGCGCAACGTGGCTATCCGAGGCTTTGAGTAAGATAATTCAATTTTAATGTGCATAGTTCATCATCAGCTCTTTCCGTTTCTTCTACCAAGTGAATGATAATTTCACTAATGATATGCTTGTATAGGATGTTCATCAAAGATCAGGGACTGGAGGGAAAGGTGAAGGCTGGGTGGATGAAGAAAAAGTGGGAAAACCTGAAGCAGAAGTACAAGGCGAGTTCAAACATCAAAAACACCACAGTCTTTATGTTAAGCACAGAAGAAACATGTCATCATGTTTTTACTTACTTAATCAGGCAGTTTAACGTCTTACCAGAAATGCAGAAAATATGCTGCAATATGTACAGTAAGAGCAGTATGAACATACTGATCTGAAAATGCTATATCAAGAGTAAACACTGGTGACAGTTGGCACATAATGAAATATGAACACTGGGAAATGCAGAGTAAACAGTTAAAATATAACAAGAATATGATGTGCATATACATGATCAAATATAAACAATAGCTTGTAGGGTATTAATATAATCTGCATTAATATACACTACATATTTATATGACTAGTGGCGATAAGTCAAATGGTGATTATCAGATGACCTGTGTGTATGTGTGTAGGGAGGGAGGAGAGGCCACTGCTGCAAACTGGAAGTGATTTGATAACATGGATGAGGTGATGGGGCAGAGACCATCGATTACCCCACCAAACCTCATCACCTCATCCATGGCATGAACCTCTGCAGCAGTGGTCTAGAGAGCCAGCAAAGAGGAAGCGGGAATCTGACTTTCTCACCTTGTGGATGGATGCTAGAGCGAGGGAGAGATGGAGAGAAAGGGAGGAGAGGGAGAGTCGTGCCAGGGAGGAAAGGTGCATGAACTTGTTAGTTGTTTATGCAAAAAAATCTCTCTCTCTCTCTCTCTATAATATATATATATATATATATATATGCAGTGTTGCTTCTGTGATTGTTTTGTAACATTATTTTCTGATTATAAAAAGAGTAGAAACTTTTATGAAATTATAGTGAAATGAAGTAAGGCGTTATATATGTAGACATCATCCCAGCAGGTACAGTAGTGTTGTCTGATGCTTGCAAAGAGCAAACACTGGTCTCCCTACACTTTGAATCTTTAGAAGTGATCTGAAGGTGGCTGCATGCTACAGACCCTGTCTTCTAGTCAAATACAATCATCAGTAGCACAATTGTTAGGCGACCATGATAAAAATGTATGAGTTATGCTTAGGCTATTTTAACAAAACTTGTCAGCCAGTGAGACCGGCCAGTGCAATCAGAAACAGGCAAGCACTGTGAAACAGAAGAAACATAGGCGATAGATTGACAACAGATGATATGAAAAAGTGTAACAAGAACGTGCAAATATTTAAAATGGAAATGGAAATCAACTTTACTACAACTGTGTACATGTGATCACCAGGGTTGGCTAACACTGAAATAGAAACTAGATAAAATGCATATCCTGCGAAAAATGCGTGTGAATGCGGAGTGCTGAATGGATCGCTGAAGCAGTGCTGGAAATGGCTGAAATCATTGTTGAAATGAAGAAGAAAAAGTTCAAAGTTGGAAGTCAAAAGTAATTTCTGAAGCAAAATGTGATGTGTAAAATGGTGGAAATTAGCAGAAGAGGGTAGATGCAGAAGCTGTAGCAAAGTTAGAACCAAGAGCTGAACTATTCAGTTGAATATCACTAATAATCCCAAAGGTCTCGTGTTCAAGCCCCCAACACAAAAAACCCTCCCAAAAAAAGAAATAATAATAATAAATATCATTATGAATATTTTACACTTTGCAATTTTGCTATTTATACTATTTTGCAATTTTACTACCACTACAATTCATTTTAGCACCACACAGTACCCAGTGGTCTTCAGTGGCACAACTGGTAGAGCAGTCACCTATCAATCGTGTGATTTCCGGTTCAAGTCCAGCAGCAGGTGGTTATAAATTCTTAAACAATAATATTACTGTGTTTAAGTGTCCTCTTTCTCTGTGTATTTCAGTCTCTGATTCTGTTAAGCTTATAAAACTGTCTTAGAGTTTTTACTTTGACAATCTGTATGTGTGTGTGTGTAAACATTACATGTTAGTATGAAGTGGTACGAGGTATGAAGGTATGAATCAACAATCCATGATCTCTGTGTAGAGGTAATACACCATTAAGAATGACAAATGTGGTAATGTAAAGGTTTCAGTTTTTTGAGTGTGTATGCGCACGTGTGATGTCTATGTGTGTGCATTTGTTTTTCTATTCCGGTGGGGACCTTAACCTGAGATACCACTCAGCCCGTGGGGTCCAGTTTTCCCCGTGGTGTCCAAATCTTGGTCCTCACAGACATGAGCATTACAACCAATAGAAAACAGCCTGCTGATATGCCTAGTGTGTGTTATTTTAATTGCTTGACCAGGCACACGGAATACAAAAAATACCAAACACAGGTAATAATGCTGGCTCATTATTTGGCCATCTGATTTTCAGTTGTGATACCATAATCACATTACACTATTCTTGTATAGTACACCATTAGCCTCTTTTACCACCTAAGTAATAGTCAAATAGTAGCAGTCAGTTAAACAGTATGGAGAGAATCCATAGATTAGTTCCACAAAAGTAAAGTGCTCAAAACAAACCCCAGACTCAGATGTATACATCCCTGGAAGCTCAAGTTCTGATGCTGGTGATGACCCAGATGTACCAGCTTGGAGGAGAACTGACAGTATACTTGCAAATATGCATTCGGAAACATAGCAAGTTAACATAGCTAACATTCATTTAAAGTGAATCCAACTGTAAATAAAACATTAAGTGGAATTAACCACCACATCTCTCTATTAACCTTGTAGCTCCTGCAAAACCACAACTCGAACCCTGTCTAACACACAGGGTTCATTGTCAGATTAGGTTGCCAAGGTCTAAGAGGGTCTCACAGACAATTTAAGATTTTCACACTGGGTTCATGTCTTCTACTTTTACTATAAGCTTGTTGTATGTTTCATTTTCAGCTTACCAGAAATATTTGAATGGTTGTCCAAAGTATCTGAGGATCAGAGCAAGTGTATGAAACGGTGATGACTATACTCATCAGAGCAGTAGATGAAAGCAGCCACAAAACTGACTGTCTGTAACAAAGAGGAGCAGAGACGTACAGGACAAGAGGATAGGAGGTAAAAACTCTGATGACACAAACCTTTCTGTTACCTTTTCTACACAGAACACTGAAAGACAGCGGGCACTATTAAAACTACCTCTGACTGGCAGCTTTCTCACCATAGCAGAGTACCTCAGGCTGATATGGAAAAAAAAACTGTTGTCTCAAAACTCAAAATTATGAGATAATGTCAAAATTATGAGATAAAAAGTCATAATTGTGAGATAAGTCTGAATTATGAGATAAGTCAAAATAATGAGATAATGTCGAAATTACTAGATAATAAATCAAAATTATGAGATAATGTCGAAATTGTGAGATTTAAAAAATATATAATTATGAGATTATGTTGAAATTATGAGATAACCTGAAATCATGAGATAATGTCCAAATTACGAAATAAGATGATAACTATGAAATAATAAATCAAAATTATGACATAAATTGAAATTATGAGATGATGTCGAAATTATGAGATAATGTCGAAATTATGAGATAAAAAAAATCAGAATTATGAGATAACATCAAAATTCTGAGATAATAAATCAAAATTACGAGATAGTAAATCGAAATTATGAGATAATGTCGAAATTGTGAGATTAAAAAATTATAATTCTGAGTGATGTCAAACTTATGAGATAAATTTAAATCATGACATAAAGTCGAAATTCTGAGATAACCTAAACTACTAATTAATTATCATTCACAATCCTTCTACCTCCATCCCTTCTCTCTTTTTTGAAAGCCTGAATGAATTGGGGATTGACTCACTTTTGGAGCCTCAAGCAGCCATCCGGGGAATTAACTGGTAACACCAACGTGCAGAATTTTTTTTCAGAAATAGAATTACTTTATTTATTTACACACTTCAATTCAAATTCCAATTCAATTCTGGATTTAATTTGAATCTTAATTTTAATTTGACACTCTTGGACAGAACCAAGTTCAAATGTCACCTTCTTGCTGGATTGACTGGGTCAATACAGTCCATGGTCAAAGCACAACGGAATTTGCACAGCAGAGGTAAGGAGCGTCTTCTCTGTTGTCTTGCCCTTTGCTTTAAGAAGTGCATGAAATTTTTGACTCTATGTGACTTTGGGTAATTATGTCTACATGAGAATGTTGATTGATTTATTGTATACTATGTTATGTTATTCAGAAAATGGCATCTCCCATTAAGTTTGCCACAATAAATGAGCCCGAACTGTAAGTATTATATGTGGTTGTTATTTTGTTGTTTGTCTTCATCTGCATCTTAACAAGTAGGACAATACTTATATATACCTTATATGTACATATATATACCTAACATGTACTAAGCTGCTGGGATACACCTCATATAACCTCCCAAGTTTTATTATATATTATATATATTATATATTATATATTATATATTATTTATATTTATTATAATTTTATTTTATTTTTTTAAATAATGAAAATCAGCTTTTTACCTTAGATCAGGGGTGTCAAACTCAATTTCATCCCTGGCCACATCAGCATTGTGGTTGACCTCAATTGCCAGTTGTAACTGTAAAATTATATAAATTCTCTCTCATATAAGTGCCCCTGCAATCAATTATTATTACTTTTAATGTTAATTAATTCAATTCAATTCAATTTATTTATATAGCGCCATATCACAACAAAAGTCATCTCAAGGCACTTTTCGTATAGAGCAGGTCTAGACCATACTCTTTAAAATAGGTATTTACAGAGAGCGACCCAACAAATCCCACCATGAGCAAGCACTAGGCAACAGTGGCAAGGAAAAACATCCTTTTAAGAGGCAGAAACCTTGAGCAGAACTGGACTCAGGGTGGGCAGATTTTGGAAAGAAAGGGGAGGTTAGATATAGATCTGTAATTGGCTAATATGTGGGCTTTTTTAGAAGGGGTTTGATTACAGCTACTTTATATGACTGTGGCGCATAACCTGTTAACAAGGACAGATTTAACATATCTAGTACAGGACTGCAAATTAAGGGCAGAGCTTCCTTAAGCAGCCTAGTTGGGATGGGGTCTAAGAGACATGTTGAAGGTTTACATGCCGAAATAATTGATGTGAGCTGGGGGAGGTCAATGGGAGAAAAAGAGTCAAGGTTAGGTTTTGCAGTTGAGTCTATGGATCCTGTGTTTTGACATGAATCAGTGCTTGTTGAAGGCAGGATGTGATTAATTTTATCTCTAGTGGTAGAAATTTTATCATTAAAAAAGTTCATAAAATCATCACTGCTGAGGGTTATAGGGATGCGTGGATCTATAGAGCTGTGACTCTCTGTCACAGAAACCTGTGGTTGTTCTTATTATCCTCTATTAATGATGAGCAATAGGTGCCTCTTGCATTACAGAGGGCCCTTTTATATCTTTTGACCCTTTCCTGTTAAGGATAGCTAAGTGGGATTCTTCCAGTTTGGTGGAACGCCACACTCTTTCGAGCCTACGTGCTGTTTGCTTCAGTGAACGGTTTTGGGAATTGAGCTTGCCTCTTTCTCTTGTATTGTTCTCATTTTTAGGGGGCTGACGGAGTCTAGAGTAGTACACAGTGAGACTGCAGCATTGTCTACAACAGGGGTGTCAAACTTACGGCCCGCGGGCTGGATCAGGCCCATGAACGGGTTTAATCCGGCCCGCGAGATGATTTGAAGTTAAAATTAGCTGCAAATTTTCAATGAAAGAAACTGTTGTTCTAAATGTGTCCACTCGATGTCGCAATAGCAATTATGCTAAGCAGGCAAACTGTTTATACTGGGGCTGAGCAAGTAGGCCTATACCTGACAGCTGGCCCGGAGCTAGCTGTCTTGTCGTTCTGCCCATTACGTCTTCTACTTTGAACATTATGCGCTTTGGCACCCTCATTGCCCCAAAATGTCTCTGTCAAAAAAGAGAAAAGTGGACACAGAGTGCAGGGTTTTCCAAGAAAAATGGTCATCATCCTATTTATTCACAGAAGTGAATGGGAAACCCGTGTGTTTGGTATGTTCACAGCAGGTTTCAGTGCTGAAAGAATATAACCTTCGACGCCACTATGAGGCTCTTCATGCCGAAAAATACAAAAACTTGCAAGGACAACAGAGAATAGAGAAGGTGAATGAATTGTTGGCGGGTCTGAAGAAGCAGCAGTCTGCGTTTACTCGTAGCCGAGAAATAAGTGATGCTGCAGTGAAAGCCAGCTACCTTATTGCTAATGAAATTGCACTGGCTTCAAAACCATTTAGTGAGGGTGAATTTGTGAAGACATGCATGCTGAAGGCAGCAGAGACAGTATGCCCTGAAAAGCGTCAGGCTTTTGCAAATATCAGCCTGACAAGAAACACAGTTGCAGACAGGATTTCTGATCTTTCGGAGGATTTGGGCAGCCAGTTGAAGCGCAAAGTAAAGTCATTTATTGCGTTTTCAGTTGCAATCGATGAAAGCACGGATATTACAGATATTGCGCAACTGGCCATATTCATTCGCGGAGTTGATGACACTTTGACCGTCACCGAGGAGTTCGTGGAGTTGGTGCCAATGACGGACACCACAACAGCAGCTGATATTTTCAAGGCCCTCATCGGAGCGCTAGACAGGGTCGGAGTGGACTGGTCTCGCGCTGTCAGCCTGGCTACAGATGGTGCACCTTCAATGACCGGGAGAAAAGCAGGTGTTGTGACAAAATTCAGGGAGAAGGTGCAGACTGCAAATGGAGGACGTGATTTTTGGACTTTTCATTGTATTTTGCATCAAGAGGCATTGTGTTGCAAGTCATTGAAGATGGATAACGTCATGGAGGTGGTCGTCCAAACCATAAATTTCATCCAATCCAGAGGCCTGAATCACCGTCTGTTTGACAGCCTTCTCAGAGAGAAAGACCACAACTATGGCCTGCCATACCACACCGAGGTAAGATGGTTAAGCCTAGGTGCTGTGCTGAGGCGCTTCTTTGATTTAAGAGAGGAAATCAAACAGTTGATGGAAAAAAAGGGCAAACCACTGTTAGAATTTCAGTCCACAGAATGGATGCAGGACCTTGCATTTATGGTGGATGTTACAGAGCACTTGGATAACTTGAACAAAATGCTGCAAGGGCGCAGCAAAGTTGTCACGCAGTACTATGATAGCATATGTGCGTTCAAGTTAAAGCTGTCATTGTTGGAGACACAACTCGCAGGTGGTGATGCTGCTCACTTTCCTTGTCTGAAAGATGTGTGCGCGACCCAACATGCTGCAGGCATGAAGCGGTTCAAAGATAAAATAACGGGACTAGTGCGGGAGTTTAAACAATGCTTTCAGATTTTTGGTGAACTGGAGAAAGACTTCAAAGTTTTTTGCTTGCCATTCACCGCGAATGCCTCTGATCTGCCCGTCAACATCCAACTAGAAATAATAGACTTGCAGTGTGACTCAGATTTGAAGGGCAAGTTTGCTGCAGCTGGCTTGGACACGTTTTACCAGCATCTCTTGCCAGGTTACCCCAACTTGACAACCCTTGCTGCAAAAGTGTTGTGCATGTTTGGAACCACATATCTGTGTGAGCAAGTTTTTTCTGTAATGAGCATCAACAAAACAAAGCTGCGCTCAAGGCTCACACACAAGCACTTGAATGACATCCTGAAATTGGCTGCCACTCAGGATGTGACGCCTAATATTGATGCACTTGTGAAAGCTAAAAGATGCCAGGTTTCAGGAGTAAAATAAACAGTGGGTAACCCCACTTAAAATGCTGCATGAGACACTTATGCACCCTGATAAAGTTCTGTGAAAATGAATGTCCTCTGTGGATATTTAAAGAAAGTGAACAGTGTGTGATTTACTGTAATAATTTCAGTCACTTCAGTTCATAAGTTTGGTTTGTTGAAATTGTTAATGCATTGCACAGCTTTTATTTTTCTATCAATAAATAGTGTAGCCTACAAGGCAGGGAGTAACTCAACCCTCTTGAATAGTTTTTACCTCAGTTTGTATGGTGTGGTGAGTTAGCTCAGGATTAAGATGTGGAAATGACAAATGAGGTATTTGATACCTAGAAGAGTATTTTGTTCAATCTCAGATAGGCTGTGACTTAAAGTTGTATGCCTTTGTATATACATTGAGATGAAGTGTAATCACTGAGGCATTGTGTTCTTGAAATTGCACCAATTTTTTCAACTAATTTGAAGTGTTTTGTAAAGAGCATTATTTGTGATGTGTTCAGAATCTGCTTGCACTATTTTGGACCAAAGTAAAACAAAGGAAACAAATCTGAAGTTGGCGTTAATTTTAAGTTATTATGCCATGATTTTACGGTCCGGCCCACTTGGGAATAGATTTTCCTTCATGTGGCCCCTGAGCTAAAATGAGTTTGACACCCCTGGTCTACAAGATGATCAAGCTGGGAGAGAGTAGCTAGATAAATTAAGATGAGGCACTGGACCTAAGTTAGTGGGAATCATTTCCTTGAATTTAGCTACTGTATTATCGGAAATATTTCTAATCAGGACCTTCTCTTGCTTTTTTTGTGGCTGAGGTTAGCATACTTAGCTCTGTGCTTGGTGTCGAAGTGCTAACATAAATTATTTTCCTTGGGCACAGCCACTGCCTCGTGGAAAAGAAGACATATGTGCTTGTCTCCATTAAGTACACACAAATTCACTTCCCAATTTCTCATTAAACTGCCTTTACCTCTGCATTAACTTTTTTTCTTGGACATTTTGGGATTTTAACTTTATTAACCCAAAATGTGTCCAGGGTTCACATTAATCCCTATAACAACCTGAAATTAACTACAGGATTATTTATGTATTATAAATAATACATTTGATGTGTTATGTGTACTGTGATTCCACAGTTTTTTCATTTCTGTTATTTAATTGGACAATGTATTCAGATTTTAACTTTACCTTTAACAACAATCAGTATGTTTGTAAGAATCCAAAACATGTCAAGAGACAAATTACATTTACATTACAATTACATTGACAAATCCTCTTGCTGTCATATGAATTATTATTAGGTGTTGCTTTTGATGAGACAAGCTCTTTATAATCATTAAAAACATGTTTTATCCATTTTAGTGACTGAACGAATGAACCCCCCCCCCATGTGGACAGTGTTTAGAAGGGGATACTTCAGTCTAATAGGTTCCATTATTAATCTGTAATAACATTTACACTTGAAATATTTTCATTTCTAAACTTAATTGCAGCCAAAGTTATTAGATGTGTTCTGTCCCATGTCTCAAGAATCACATGTGTAAAGTATTTGTTCATGTTGTTCTATGATTGATATACACATTGGTTGTTTTCTATTTTCAGTATGCATGCCTTGATCCAGGAACCAGCCGTGAGGAGGTTTATCAGCAGAACCTTAGGGTGAATAGCAGGGCCATGGACCTGCTGGTGCGCCAGGTCCGCCTCAGGCATGCCGCAGAGCAGCAGGCAGCCTTTTAAAAGGGGAGACTTGAGAAGGCCCTAATGGACCTGGAGGTGGCCCAGGCCTCTGCCAGATACAAAATGTATGTTTAGTGTTTTGATTTAGTTGTGCTTTTCATGTTGTAAAGGATATGATGCCATAGTATGATTGTGCAATAATAGCAAATGTGTTAAAATGATTTGTTTGTTTCTTGGCTGGGCCACAGCAAAGTGTGAGGTAGCCCTATAAACACAAAATTCTGTGACACATTGAGTGAGTAACTAAGTGAATCAGAAGTCACAACATTGGCTGGTTGCAGTTTCCCTACTGGCTGCTACTGCTTAAACACGAATAGAGAGGTCCTCAGTTATTTAAGTCATATATAGCTTCACAGTGTCTTGTGATATGCTACTTTATTGCAGTTGAAGAACAAATATTACTAATACTAGAACAGAAATTTGCAAATGAACATTTGATATCCAGGAAATCACATTGTAGTCACAACTGGCTTTCCCCTGTTACAATATGGACACAAGTTAGCATATTGAGATGGTAATATTAATAGTATCAATACATTGTTGTTCTTTATTGCATTAGTAATGAATTAGCATGAAAAAAGGCAATGTCCCAATTATTGTGCTTGTATTTTTGTCTAGATTTGTGCAGAAATGAAAGACGCATGCACCCAGATAGAGGAGTGACCCTGCTGTTCACCCCAAGGCTGCTTTAAAAAATAAAGAGTTTGTTTGCATTTGATAATTCATTTGTTGTGGTTATTGATTGTCTGACAGCCATTCACTTTGATGGTATATATATACAGTGCATTGAGAAACTATCCAAATCCCTTCTCTTTTTTAACATTTTGATATGTTGCAGCTGAAATTTAAAAATCCTTAATCAATCTACAATCAATACCCTATAATGACAAATATATAATAATAAGTTTTATAAAGTTTTTGAAAATTCATCAATCTTAGTACACTTAGTACTCCATAATGGCAAAGCCAAATACAATTTCACATTTATTAAACAGTAATAAGTCACATTTATGTAAGTATTCAGAACCTTTCCTGTAACACTTGCCATTTCACACAGCTGACTCCCATATTCATTATGACTGTATACTTTCTCCAATCTGCCCCAAATTTCAGAGGTTTGATATTGGCCCCAGCCTGAACACACCCACATGTCAATATTCATATCACCTACTGGCAACAGAACATGACTTATTTTATACTTTGATCTTCTGTTACTAGCAGGTTGACCCCATCCACTTCAAATTTGGTCATGAAAGCCTTAACACCTTCATGATGCCTCAATGTGAATATTGTGAGGTTTCCTTGAAGGGCATTTCTGTAGTGGCGCGGTGGCTTCAATGCTTCTCTGTGGAGTGGTAACTCAGATATACAATGTCCAATCTGGCCCAAACTTGACATGTTTGATCAAAGTCCCACCCTGAGGACAGGGGTCGTGCTCAAGGCATGGCAAAATGGCTCTATAGCACCCCCCAGAATTTTTCAAAAACCCCTTACCATTGGGCTTATTCTGTCCTAGGTGGTCGAAATTTGGTATACATAATAACATGTTGAGATCAGTTGATGTGACATCACAGCCTCAAATCTACAGGAAGTCAGCCATTTTGATTTTAATATGCAAATTTTGCAATTTTTTCAACATTTACACATGTTGTATTAGAACTAAGTTAAAAGTTATCAAAAGATTGTTTTGACGTCATTGGGTGCTTTATTGTGATGACTGAGTGTTCATGGGACGCCCGTGTTGTGGTACCATGGCAAGTTTCAATGCTTCACCATGAAACAGGAAGTTGTTGTAACTCTCATATGCACTGTCCAATCTGCCCCAAACTTCACATGTATGATGAGATGTTTTGGTCCTGCCAATATGTAGCTTGAAAACAAGTGAAAAGAAATGCATTGTTATTCATAACTTTCCTTAAGCAAGCCAATTACATTTCGAGTAGTAGTTCTGTTTAATTTATCTTCTGTTAGGATTACTGCTTTTAAGCATAATATGGTATTGTAGCGTGCTGGGGAGGGGCTAAGAGGGCATAGTTCCCAGCATGCTTTGCAAGTTAGTGTTCTGACAAATAATTACTCTAAAAAGGTTAAGAAATTTGTTAAAATTTTAAGTTATGCTTTGTACTGTTTTAGTTATATTTAGATTCCCTTTATGTTTGATAGCATGGTTATTATTCTTTGTTTGTTGCACCCTGACTGAAAGGCATTGTACAATTAATCATTCTTGGGCTGTTTCGCCAATCAAATGTGATTGATAAAAGTAGGCTGCTTTCTGTTCAAAATCTAAGTTTAGCTGCTCAAACAGTTGCTTGAACCCAAGCTTGTCACAGTTTTTATCACTGTTTATTCTAGAATACTGCAATAACAATGGATGCTAAATTTAAGCAAATTTTCCTTCTTAAATATTTTCTTTATATCTAGGCAAATGTACTTGTTTCAAGTGTAGTTTTCCTGATTTTAAGATATATTGCCTATGTATGTCCTTGTTTCAAGACGATGGTACTAGCATTTGCTGAATTTAAGCACATTTTCCTACATATTGAGGAAATAATTCTTAAATACTTTCTTTGTACCAAGACAAATGTTCTTGTTTTTAGTCTGGCCACACTGGTTTTAAGATATCAGTGCATTCTTTGAAGCTAGATATTTTTCTTAGCAAGTCAAATTGTTTAATTTTTTTTTTTGCAGTGTATCAGGTTTCGGTCCACCTACTGACAGCAGGAAAAACACTGCATAGAAAAACAAAGTTGCCAGGAACCTATTGTTTTTGAAGAGATTATTATTAGAGCAGGTGCATGTAACACCCCAAGACACTCAAAACGCCTCTCAAACCCATGTCCTAAATCCAACAGGAAGTCAGCCATTTTGAATTTACTGTGCAATTTTGGTGCCTGAACACACCAACATGCAAATAATCAGCCATACTCATAGTTCCACCTATTGGAAATAGCATGACGTGACATGACATGACATGTTTCATACTGTTTAAGTGGGTTGATCAGATTCACCTCAAAGGTGGTCAGACAAGGATTAAGACTATATTTAGGTTTTGGTGTGAAGATTGTAAGTCTTCATTAAACACTCTTGCCATGGCAGCATGGTGAATCTCCAACCTTCACCATGAAACAGGAAGATGTTGTAACTCACATACACATTATCCAATCTGCCCTAAATTTCACTTGTTTGATATTAATCTTGGCCTGAACACACCTACATGCCAATATTCAGCCATACTCACAGCGCCACCTACTGGCAACAGGAAATGACGTGTATTAAACATCGATATATCCCTCAAGAAGGCTGATAAAGATCCATTTCAAATGAGGTCAGAAATCACCTATTAAAGTTACAAGGAGCCCCCAACCCTGTTCTAGGCGGGGCTGCATCCTCAGTGCGTGCACCACACACCATTGAGTGAGTGGTAGAGCAAGGGAGGGCAAGCAGGAAAACCAGAACACAGATGGAAAAGGCTGTGGACAGGAAGAATCAAGAGAATAGGATAGCTGCTAGCAGTCCGCAGTTAGTGTTGATTTATAAATGTACAGTGAAATAGTCGCTATTTAAATAAATCTGTAGCATCTCAAGAGCAAAGTGGAGCTCCTGTGGGTTGCCTTCCAATTGCTGGTAAAATGAAAGGGGCTAACCCCGAAGTTTGTATCAAGAGTTGCATTAAGAGTCATAATCCGAGTCAACGGTAAACAGTTTATTTAATGTGACAGCACAAGTATACAGTAATTAAATGTGGTCACATAATTACTTTGGGTTTGCTGTTAGTTGAGCAGCATTATAGCAGCAATTGTATAATTGTAAAATGAGATATACAACAACTAAAACCCAACACAAGGAAACAAAATTCTCAGTCAGTGCCACTTAATCTTAGTGAGAAAGATTATCACCAAGAACTCCAGGCAGACATGATGCCCTTCATTTTGAGCAAAATTATTAATTGTTCAGATAGCATCCACTGCCATCAGTAAAATAACAATCAAATTACGAACAGAATTTGTTTGGTCGCCGGTTTGCTCCTTTTTCATGCAAATTTTTAATTACTTAATTGTTTGCATTTTCTGGATGCAAAACACAGTCAGTGCATAATAAGTTGATCCTGAGTCTTACTTATTTCACTCCCATCTACTTCTGTCAGTTTTTGCCAATGTTTGCCCTAGAAGCGAATAAGTGATTTGTCAGATTTTTGCTAAGCTGTCCAAAGTAGCCCCACTGCCTGAACTTTTGACCATCTGGCACTGGATTTATCAAGTGAGTATAGATTTGTATTTAATCAAGCCATGGGGCATTGAGGAAACCAAACTCCAATCTTTCCAACCAAATCAGGAGTACCTCAGTGAGTGTCCACTAAAATAACATGTGACTAGAACAATGGGAAGGCACCCCTGGCGGATACAGAGAGGAGTAACAGTGCAGCAGAACTAGGACAGACACTCGTTGGGAAAACAATCAAGTAAGTTTTTAATGAAACAAAACAAAACAAAACAAAAAGCACACACACTTGAACAGATTGGCAGACCAAACATCCAGGCATCCAGCTTGCATTTCTTTATTCATTTTGTATTTTTGGGCAGGATTAGGGTTAGCATCTCACACACACTTGAACACAGTAGATTGGCAGACCAAACATCCAGGCATCCAGCTTGCATTTCTTTATTCATTTTGTATTTTTGGGCAGGATTAGGGTTAGGGTTATGAGTCAGTAATATACAACCTGTGATTGGTGTGTGAAATGTCTTATATGCTTTCAGCTGATCTAATCACCTGAATCAGGGCAGGAAATGTGTGTAGAAAACACACAGAGAATAGCATTGTCACCAGAGCTCATGCACTAAATCACATAAGCAGCGCTTTGTTCTCTCAATTAAAACAAATGTTAATGTTAAAAATTATTTGTGTTTCTGCTCTCTGTTGGAATGCCCTCTCCTGTGCATGTTTTTGTCTTACTGTTTATTTAGTTGTACTTGCATCAGTGAGGGGGCTGTGCAGCAGATCTATGTGGTGAAATACTGAGCTCAAGATTGAATATTTCATATAAAGCTTGCACTGTACAATACCTGAGACAATACTGAATCCCAATATTATACCAATACTCTGACTTGTACTAAAACTTCCTTTCCTTTTTTCAATCAACTTCCACTGCACAGTTTGAATGTGAAATTACATACTGTCTGTTTTAGTCACGAGCTGTCTGCCTCATTTTTTACTCAGTTTGAAGGTCATCACAGATCACTAACCTATACCAAGCTGCAAGATTGCTTGTCCACATTTGACCACACTAAAGTTGCCTTATAACACTTTGCATGTTTGTGGCCCTGAATGGCAACAAGACATAACCATTTAAAAATATGTATAATCTCAGTTGCATTAACCATGTTCATGTTTACCAACCTGGTCTGTCTGGGTGAACCAGAGCATACTAAGCTGACAATTGCACTACCATGGATATCAGGACAGAAACACATTTGGACAGAAGAGTTCAAAAATTTTTCCTTTTATCCCCTTAAATCTTCTCTCACTCCACAGCAGCAGTTTTTAGCCCACCCTCAAGTATAGCTGTTGAGAAAAACTGACAACAACACTTGCTTTCAGATGCAAAGCTACTTTGTTTCATGTGCCTACCTCAACCTTCTCTGTGATCACTCTTGTGATGTCAATATAACCATCATATGATATTAACCAGATTTTCTCTTTATTTGTGAGGTGGTTTTGCAATATTTATATGGTGATTTGATTGACATCACAAGAAAGCAACAGTCATATGTACTATACAAGTGGGTGGGCCTCTTACACCCAGTTTTGTTCTAGTGCAACCTGTTTGAAATAAATGGATAAATTAATAAAACGTAGGCCAATGAATCAAATCAATTAGAGGCTCAGTTAGTGTACTCATTCAGTGGGCAACAATAGGTCTCATTAAGTCAAACTTGCACAGGAAAACTAATGATGATTAAGCTAGCTAACAGTCAAGTAATTCCTCATGGAGAAACAGAACTTTTAGCTTATTTTTCTTATGAAACCACACCACAAAGACGAAGAAGAGAAGCATTCTTAGAGGTGTTCTCACTCTCCAAATTGACACACCAGCCTGCACAACGAAACAAGCCTCTTCCCAGCCCTGCCAACAGCACTATTGAGCCCAGCTCATCTGCTTCCCAAATCCCCAGGCCTGTTGGTTCTGAGGCAGGATGGGTTCAGGTGATAAATAGCTCAATAAGTGACTTCTTGGTAGTAAATGAGCCAGCCTGTCAGCCCAAACTTCAAGTCATTCCTTGCAATACAATGTTGGACTACAATGGTGGCTTGCCTGTTAGGTTGCAGTTAGAGGGGTGTAGAATGTAGAATAGCAAGTACAATATGTCCCTCTGAAACAGAAGAAACATAATGAATTTAATTACCCTAGCCAATCTATTAAAAGTAACTACATTTATTTAGTAGTGAAGTACTAGTTCTTTACCTGAATATTTCCTTTGTAATGCTACTTTATATTTATAGTCCACTGAACACTTGCAGATTGACGCTTTAGATAAACATGTATCAACTGATAAATGATTATGCATTACTATAGATTAAATGATCCGCAAGTACACAAGGTAGTTACAATTATAAACCTGGAATGAATATTTAATGATTAGGTTACTGTAGGTGTTAATTTGCCTGTAATAGTTGTAAGAGCCCAGCTGAAAAGGCTGTAAAATGACTTTTCACATTTAGCCTGTTTAGTGTGGACATGGTCCTTCTGTTGCTGAGTCCATTTTTCAGGGTGGTAAACTTCTACTTGAGACCATTCAAATTCTTAAATTGTGACCTGTGACTCCCTGTGGGTGAAGTAGTCACCACTAAAAAGATGCTCAGTTGGGTGGATCAGCTGAATCTAAAATGTTTGAATCAAAGGGGAAGAAGTTTTATTCTTCTTTGTGTGATTTAGGCTGAACAAACTGTGGCCTTGTACAGCTCCACCTGTGCAGCTCATTCTGTGTGCAGTGGAGGAGAGCCACATGCATAGAGTGAACACAACATATGTCCACAGAACGGTACACTCACATTTCACTTCATCAGTTGCAGAGCAGGCTCAAAACATAAACACAATCAATCACAGCACAGTCCCATGCAAAACAGTCAGTGAGTGATGAATGATGGAGAGGGCTGTTAGCAGGGAGCTGAGCCACATTATAGATTATTTTGAACAACATGAACACCTTGCAGCAGTGGAAAGCTTCAGCTGTGTTGATTATTGTTTGTGTGATTGATTTTCATTTCAAAATGTCCTTCATGTTTATGTTATGCTGCAGCTCAGTGGCTCAGTAAATTCTCAATAGATAGATCTCAACACAAATCCTCTAATCCTGCTCAGATCACACACACAAACACACACAAAAATCAAACACACAAAATATATTTCATCACTATTCTCCAGTGTACTAACATCAGTCCTGGCAGCATGACTCATAGATAAGAGACTAAATACTTGTCTTTTACAGTTTTCATCTCAAATATGCTTTGAAAAGATTTGAGAGACTATATATAGTTTTTAGTTTTCTTTTGACATCTAACAATCCAAAGTAACACTGAAAAAATAACCCCATACATTTTCCATATTTACTTACTAATATCTGCAGAGTGTTACAGAGGGGGAAATTAAAGTCAATTAAACTCACCTTTTTAGTTGCAACAGACTCTACAAACATATTCAGGCTGGCATAAATCTTAATTTCATACTTTCCCATACATCTTAATTAGGCAAAATTAAACTAGAAGACATCTCTCCCTTTTGCCTCATCAGCTGTTGAATCTTTCTCTTTCTGTCTTGTTAGTAAGTGTGACCCCATCCATGGTGGTCTTCCTCCAAGCTGGCACTTTGGTAGACTTGTAGCAGACATGTCTTCCAATCTAAATGACCAAATAGTTTGCTAGTAGTTTATCCTTTTAATACAGCTCATAGTAGCAATTCCTGAGTTAGCACCCCTATACTGTTGCAAAATAGATAACTAACCCATTTCTTATGTAATAATGCCATGGTATATAGTTAAGTTTAAGGCGCCAAATGTTTTCTATTGGTGAAAGGTCTGGACTGCAGGCAGGCCAGTTCAGCACCTGTGAACCTTCTCCTGTGAAGCTATGCTGTTGTGATGGATGCAGTATGTGTTTCAATTCAAAATGAGCTAATATTTTCCATGAAATGGCAAAATGTCTCAGTTTCAACATCTCATATGTTGTTTATGTTCTATAGCAAATAAAATATGGGTTTATGAGATTTGCAAATCATTGCATTCTGTTTTTATTTACATTTTACACAGTGTCCCAACTTTTTTGGAATTGGGGTTGTACATAGCCACTGGACATAGCCTGTAGATATTTTGTTTGCCTATCAATGTGAATATTTTGAGTTGTCAAATACCAGTGTAACTATATCATTACTATTGGAGCTGAATAAGCCTTTTTTACAAAACACTTTTTAAATGCACATGGGTAAATAGAAAATCCCATCTAGCTTCTTCACTTCTTCACCAGGGTCCTGGTATTGTGTATACTGGCTTACTGTCATACTGTCATGGCCTACAGTTGAACAGAGCAAAACCATGATTAATGTTATTAATAACATCTGTACTTTTTCCCACAAAATAGGTCTCTGGGACTTTTTCTGGGATAAGCACAGGCTTTGTCACAACCAGTAGTCCTCATGGGGGCCAAAGCCCCGACATAATCAGGCAATATTATCATGTCTGGTTATGGTTAGGGTGTGACATTTTGGGCATGAATTGGTTATGGTTGATGTAACTAAGGTTAATATGAATCTAAATAAACAAAAGGTTAAACCCATGGATGTATTATGAGAACTGGATGCAGTGTCGCTACTCAGCCTTGCAGCCAGTTTTTTCCAGTGGCCACTCGCGGTACTGCAATGTAAATTCCCCTGTGGCCCAAAATTTTCTCCTTAGGCCACTATTGCTGTACCTCAACCTGAAGTTCCTGGGTATGCTGATCATCTTCTCCTCCGGCGCCCACAGTTGCCAGTGGAGGACAGTTACATATATCGAGTAAAAAACTATATTTGAGATCCTTAAGCCCACTATCAGCGGGCAGTGAAGCTGCTGTAACTAACTACAGTATACATATATGTTACAGGAGCATACTCGTTAGCTTGGCTATTACAAATTACATGTGGCTCATGTCCAGTTTGTCACAAATTAAAGAGCTTTACCTTCAGATATTAAATACAATTATCTATTTAATAGCTTCTTAAAATAAATATATGAATAATATGTAATCTAATTTATTTATCCTGAATGTAACTGTGGAGAACATAATAATAACAAGGGAAATTAACTATTGACTAGCACTGCACATATGAAGATGCCTTTTAATATAAAAAGTTTAAAAAATATTTGTAAAATCTTAGTAATAACTTTACCTGCCAAGTTGTAGTTATATGTCACATACAGAATCAATCTCTCATTTAAAAAAAAATTAATGCTCCATACAAATTAACACGGTATTAACAATTTTTTTCTTATTTTATGGATTATCTTCATTGTTGGTTGCTGTTGTCATATGCACAAATACATCCATGGTTTAAAGCCTAGTGGCTAGTCCCGTGTAAGTTTTATTACACTTCCATGAACTCCGTTAGTATTGCTCTCACAAACGAGCTGCGCCAGGGCCAGGATGCTGTTCGCTCGTTCTCATAAGCTAGAGACATGATGGGCCACATTACGTGGAAGTAAACCCAGGAGCCAGAAACTTTTTTGGCATATGTGCCAGGTGAGCAACTGTGATAGGGCTGAATGGCTGCCATTTTTGATCCTGTATCCAATTCTCATAATACATCCAGAATTGTAATGCAGACAAAATAATAGTAAAGCCAGCAGAGTATTTTATCTGTGTGAAATGCTCCTTTAGAAGTGCAGTGCTAATGTAACTATGTTATATATCTTGCATTTTTTTTCCTTGTACAAACTAAGTTTATAAGCTGTATGCAGTACGCTTGGCTAAGCTGGCCTTGTTAGTAAGATGAGGTGAATGATGCTGCTGTTTTTTAAACCGCAGCTCAAATTAAGGGGTTTTTGAGAATAAGGATTGCTTTGCATGTTCTGGTACTCCTCAGGTATGCTGGAGGTGCTGCTGGCTGCCATCCTGCAGGACCTCAGGTGTGAAGGACATGATCACTGGATCAGGAGCGGTGGTTTCAGGTGCTGTCTCCTTTAAGTCACTACGTTGTCCAGGCACTCCAGGGGTTGGCGTGAGATGGTATCTGTTTCTACACAGTGTGCCCTTGGATGTCTTGATGATGTAGGACCTGGGTGTGTCAGCTCTTGACAGTACTGTGCCTCTTTCATACACATCTTTGACCTCCGGGTTGCAGATGTTGTCCACTGCCCATCCTTACTATATACATTCAACTCTCTTTCACAAAGAGACATATGAGTAATACATCCAATTCTTTTACTGTTGGTCAGAGTATAATGCATTTCAGGTCTGCAACCAGAACCACAATAAACACTTCCTGGCCTACTCTTCAGAGGAAAGGCAGCAGAATGATATCTCCTTTTGATGTACTCCATTTCCACACAATCCTTTCAAGTGTGTGAGTGTTGTGGAAGCAGTTATCAGATGTGTGGCTGGATAAGAGAAGCGGGGTGTGCGCTGTGACAGCCTATTGATGTCCATGCTGTGGGCATACCACTCCCTCCCATGGCTCCACAGCATATTCTCTGTCAGAACTATTATGCTCTGAGTGGCAGTGGTCATTGCTCCCACAGGAGGCACAATAGCATTCTGGGCACATGTTTTAAACCCAAGGATTTTTACAATGTGCCATATGAGGCACTGTGTTGTGAGTCAATAAATAAATAAAGAAAAAAGAAATAAAGAAAATTTTAATCAGTTGGCAAATTAGCACACCAGTAACAACTTCTCACAAAAGGCTTATATATATATATATATATTTTTTTTTTTTTCCAGGAATGACTAAAAAAAAACATATAAAGTGCCTCACACATATTTTGTACATTTTCACAGTCTAGCCCACTGAAATGGTCTGAATTCACATTTGCACATATCAAATCTCAGGGTTTTGTATAGACACTAGTGAGAATTAGGTCTTCTGTGGGAATGACAATTCCAAACATTAGAGTGAAATTGAACAGCAGATAAGTGAGCTTTTAGTCTGGAGAAAGTTGCAACCATCAGTGATGGCTGAAGTTAGACATTACCAGTGAGTCCCAAGAGCAAAGTTTACTGGTAACACTGAATAACAAGGTAATGTATGTGACTGATGAACAGCAGTGCCACTCTGAGCCTGAATTTACTTTTTCATCAGATTCTACTTGCCAGTTACAGCCTGAAAAAAGAGAGGAGTCATCAGTACGAAGCCTCTTATACACCGATGATCTTTAAAATGTATGAGGTTGAGGATGGCACCTAAAGGAACCACAGCAGAAGGCTGGCAGAATGTCAAGGCAAACAACCATAATGACAGAATTTCAGGAAATCAGTGCCTGGCTCTGGAAATCACATGATGTTTACATCAGCCTGAAGAGATGGGAAAAAGAGAGGAACTATTTTAGTAAAAATAAATTGTATTCTGTCACTCTTATCCGTCAGGTGAATAACTGGGCAAGGCTGCAGCACTAGCACTGATGAACAATGCAGCACAGGAACTATATTATTCACTAAGTAGAGTGACCAAGTGAGTGAATACCATGTATGAGCTAGAGCAATCTGGCAAGTGATTGGAGAGTCTATACAGCAGGTGATGGAGATCAGGTGAGCTGCTTGCAGGAGGTTGAGGGGAGCCAGGGAGCCTGTCGGCAATATGTTTATTACATAAACCAGTGGCATGAACAAAACTTATATGGTGTCTCCCAAAGAGGAGAATTGATTGATGATCTGTAGCCCAAAGGGCATTTTGCTAGTGTGTTATGAGGATATTTTTAAGTTTGTACATTATTGAACTTGAACATTTAGGCTGAGAAATTAGGAAGTGTTATAATATTATTATGCAGTTCTGAATGTTATAACCTCGTTTTAAGTGGTCACACTAAATCTCATCGGTTTTAGGTTTTCAGTGACTGTCAACAATTGAAAATGAAGCACATTAGGCAGCTATAGCTAATGTCCAAACTTTAATATTGTAAAACTGAATTGTTCAAAAGCAGGCTTTGAGGTCCTTTAAACCTAAATCCTACCTATCTCCTCTAATAACGTAGAATGTTACATAATTTTCCAGTGCACTTGATTGCTTTAAGCAATCACCTTGGTCTGAGAAATCCTCCCAAGAATCAGTGTTAACGAAATATTCAATCATTGCATAAGATAATTGTTCCTTCTGGCTTTGGTAGTGCAGGAGGGAAAAAATGCATTTGCATCTCCAAGTCTTCCTACCTCCCTGAAGACTTCTAAGAGGCTGCTCTCTCCTCCGCTCTCTCTGCTTTCAAGACAGCCAGGAGAGATTACTTTGTCTATATGGAGTCATCACAACTTCATCATACGAAGTACAGAGAATGAGGATGCAAATCAGGTTATAGATGTATTGCTTCAAAGGTTTTGCTGATAGTTTAGTTATACCCTCAGTTTCTCTGTTTCAGCCATAGAATCTTTGTTTTCAGTCATGTTAGTGAGAATGTGTGGCTGTCATATTTACTTTGACACTTGCTGTGCTCAGTATTGTTGGTGAGGTGTTTATTGCCTCAAGGAGACCATCTCATTGATGTCAGATCTAGACTTCACAATGTCAATCACTTCCACAGAAACAGAAAAACAAAATTACAACTGGCAGGCCCAAAGAAATAGTTATGCAGCTGAAAACAGGAAATCAGTAAAGTAAAAATCTGATGTGGAATAGCATGTATTTAATTTTTAGTGCCATGGTTGGGTGTAGAATAGGCACTAAATATACAGTACCTATCAAAAGTTTTGACACACCTTCTCATTCAATGGTTTTACTTTGTTTTTATTATTTTTGGCATAGTAGATTAATACTGAAAAAATCAAAACTACGAAGAAACATATTTTTTTGTGAACAATTTTTTTATTGTTATGAAATGTAAACAAGTACAATGGACCAACATCAGTACAAGTACAGTGCACTGAAAGGAAAAACACGAACCAAAAAACCTAGTGGCGACCCCCCACCCCCCATCCCTGGATCCCCATAAAACATTTGCAGGACATAAGAAATCAAAGTTTTAACAAAAAATTGCAAATAAAAATTGTGATTACAGCAATTCCTTAATCTTATCTGCCAATGTTTGCCAAGCTAGAATAGTATCAACTCCAGCACCATGTATTCTTGCCACTGATAGCTCCATATTTATTATGTCAATGTATGTGTTAATTCACTGAGGCTTAGTTAGTATATGTGCTGGTTTCCAACATAAAGCCAGCATCTTTTTGGCAACAGTGATGCCTGTTAAGAGGATACATGTTTTCCAACATGTCAACTTTAGTGTGGTGGTATCATTCAAGAGTAGAACAGTGGGAGAACATGGCACAGTTATACCCAGTACATTAGTTAAAGTAGCACAGACCTCAACCCAAAAATCTTCACATCTTTGCATTCCCAGTATATATGCATGTGTAGCTAGATAAGCATAATCTGGCCCTAGCGGAGGTTAGTCGACTGCCCCTTATTTACTTCCGCCTGTTAGCCAACCAGCATTCCCTTCCTGGCCCCCTCTTGCTTGTTGGCCCGAGGCCACTTCCTTCTGCGTTGTCTTGCTTCTGTCTCTGGTCTCCTCTCGCAGCTGATTGGGTTGCGGCTTTGTGCCGTGTAGCATCTGGCAAGCTGTGTTCTCTGCCATCTTCTTGGGTGCAGAGCATGCCACTGCTGCTCCAGGTAATAGACGCCTAGATCAGTATGTGTGTCTCCTGGCTACTCATTATGCCTGCTTGTATTCCTGCCCTTTTTTATTTTGTATTACTTTATTAGTTTCCCTTTTTTTTGACAGACTGAGCTGGGCAGCCATTAGAGTGGAGAAAGGAACTGCTGCTTTGCCTTGGCGTTTTTCTCTGTCGTTTTGCTTTGCCGCTCCTTCAACCCGCTTACCTACCCAAGTGCCGTTGGCCGTTGACCGACCGTTTGCCACATGAGACTGGGGTGATTTTTGTTTTTGTTTCTTTTGGGATTTCTCACCCCCTCTATGACCCATCCCCTCCACTGGTAAGCCTCAGCCTTGAGTGATTAGCCTGGAACCACGTCTCCCGCCTATTTGTAGGACAGGCCTGAGCACTTTATGGGCTCTTCCATCACCAGCTCATATTTCTCTGGGTGAAATTCCCAGGGTGGCATTGTCTGGCTGCTTTCCACTCACAGTCCCCCTTGGTATTGCCACACATGTAAGAACCTGTAAGTCCATCTGGGCACAGAGTGCAGTTTAAACGTTTCATGAGAAAGTTTCTCCTTGGAGTGCGGTAGGTCCTGTGGATATAATTGAAATGTATCTGTTGATGGTCTGGGTTTTTCGAAGCAAAAATAATCGAGGACCATATCTTTTCCCAGTTCAGTGAGTCACCTCCAGTGTAGTGCGTCACCATACATTTTTAATGGGAAGGGTTTTATAAGAGGCATTCCAGAGAAGTGGATATATTTGGGAGACCAAACCACTTTTTCATCCTCTGTTGTACAGAATGGAGTGTAAAGGATGGGTGGTAAGAGGAGAGTTCCATGGTACTCGATATGCTTTCATAGATGATCATAGTTGAAAATACAGAAACAAGGATGATCCGGGCAAATTGACAGTCTCAAATCATTAAAGTCACGAAGCCCATTCTCGTTGTATAGATCAGCTAAAACATGGATACCTCTAGTACTCCAGTCTGGAGATGAGAATGGGACCCCCCCAGTGTGTAGAGTGTAGTTGTTAAAGAGTGAACTATTCAGGTGCCATTTACATGTACTTTTAGATTCCTTCTCAGTAATACGCTGTATTGATAAGAGGAAACTCATTATAGGGCCAAGCTACAGTTTAGTTCGTCTCAAAGGGACAGTCCAGTCTGTGTGGGTATGCTAGATGGTTCTATAGGTTTCCAACAGGGATCAGAATCAGGGTTAAGCCAGTCTGTGAGAGGTCTCAAGATAAATGACCAGGAATAATGTTTAAAGTATAGAAAGACCACCCTCTTTTTTGACGTTGAAGTGGTGTTAACTTTACACGCAGCTGTTTCCCACACCAAATAAATATAGAAACCAACAAATGAACTTTTTCCCAGTAATCAGTTGGGGGTGGTAAGGGTGACATCAAAGAAAAGAAATTTATGTTCGGTACTATGTCCATTTTGATAATCAAAACACGAGCTTGTAGTGATTTTGGGAAGTAAGACCATCTATCGAGATCTGTTTCAACTTTATTATAGATGCCCTGAAAATTCTTTGGCAATACTTGCTAATGACAAAAAGATGCCCACCCCCAAGTATTTAAATGGCTTGACCACTGGGATGGGCTGAGGAAATCAGAATCAGAATCAGAATCCTTTAGAATCCTTTATTAATCCCTTTATTAATCCTTTGTTAATCCCTTGCAGGAAATTGTTGAGCCAAGGTTCAATTTAGCTTAATGGGAGTAGCGCAGATTTCATCCAATTGATTTTATAACTGGATAGTGAGCTGAATTCATAAAAGGTATCTAAAATATGCAGTATTGATGTGGCTGCTCTATCAAAATATAATGTCGTCAGCATACAATGATATGGAGTGTGTGTGTTGTGATGAGGCAAATAATTGGGCGTTGGTGAATTTACTAATGACAAGATAAAAAGAAAAGGGCTTAACGGGCATCCCTGTCAGCACAAGTGTGATAATTTAATCTTGTTTGATATGATGCCATTTGTGTTTTTCATTGCAGATGGGTTACTGTATAGTAGTTTATAGTAGTTAAACTGATAAAATTTGGACCCGATTTAAAGTGCTTCTACTTCAAATAGACCGGTTATATCATTGACGCCATACATTGTCAGATGTAAGCCATGTTTTCAGAAAGCCCGTCTGGTCGCTCTTAATTAATGCTGTTATATTGGATTCGGGAATATTCGGGCAAAGATTTTAATTTCAGCGCTGATGATAGATGGTGTCCTCATTGGGTTTGGGTAATACAGCTATCAAGGCTGCATTCATATCGTTGAAAAAGCCACCAACTTCAATAGTTTTATGAACCATGGCTAAAAGTATTGTCCCAGCTCTTCCCAAAAGGTGAGATAAAATTCTGGGGGAATCCCATCCCAACCCAGACTCAACTCAGTCACAGCGATTGGTTACCGGAGGTGCTCTGCGTCTTCTTGCATGAGCGTGGGAAGTTCTAAATCAGGTAAAAAGGCTTCACATTTAGTTTTATCTATCAATATTTCAGATCTGTGTAGCTCTGCATAAAAAAGTTTGGAAAGCAGTATTTGCAATTCTTGTATTAATTAAGTATATTAATTTTGCCCAGTCTTGCTTGATTGAGGTAAGAAGTGAAGAAAAATAGTTATGTTTCTCACAAATTATTAATGATTGCACCCCATAGGACTCGGTGGCCTTTACTGAGTCAGCATTCTTTGAGATAAATGTTTTGAAAGTACTTCTGAAATGGTCAAAAAAATCTTTGTTTTTAAGTAACGTAGTGTTAAAGTGCCATCTTGTGGCCTTGGTAGGAGTCTTGGTAAGTGTGAGTTGTATGAAGAAATACATATTGAATTATGTAGTAAACAAGGAAGAGTTAAACAAAAAACAGAATATGTTTTATATTTTAGATTCTTCAAAGTAGCCACCTTTTGCTTTGATAACAACTTTGCGCACTTCTGGCATTCTGTCATGTTTACTATCCAAAGACTATCAGAACAGAGCATGCACACACACGGCAAGGGACAGCACTTAGTTTCAGGCAATATGAGGTGAAGGAGAGGCAGAGACAATAGCCGGGGGTTGTGATCCTCTTCTCTTGACCCAGGGTTGACGAGAGACGCCTGAGGCACAGGCAGGGCAGCAAACGGAAAAGCAGGCGATCTGCAAAAGAGAATCTAAGTTAGTCAACTGTCCAAAAAAACAGGAGAAAACAATAGAGATTCACACCAACATCAAGGCAAAACACAACCAAGGCTACAACAACCACCTCTTGTCATCATCCTTTGAAATCACCAACTCCAGACAACACACCAGGACCCTCCATGTCCCAGTGGGGTCATTATCACCACCATCGTCAGCATCAACAGTTTCCCTCTGGACCACTGCAATAGCACTCCCCACCACTCTCTCCAAATCTCTTCTTCATTCAGAGGAATCCTCCACCATTGCTACCTAATGTGTCCAACCGCCGCCACAGTAGCCAGAGCTTGTGGTGACAGGAATGCCAACCACCTCGTTCCTCCAACCACAGCAGCACACCGTAGCTGGAGATTTTGGCACCAGGATAGCACCAACTGCCACTTACTTCCTTGAATCACAGCAGCTCACAGAAGTTGGAGCCGTGGGCACCGGAGTGCCAGCTCCAAGTTTCCCTCAACACCCATCAGAGTCTTCCCTCGCCACTGATTCTGGTGTCCACCAACTCCACCTTGTACTTATCCTCCCATGCATCATGCTACCTTTTTCACCTCCCGTTCTTCACCAGACAGGTTCAAGGACAAATATGAGAGCTGCCTCCTCCTTAAAGGGAGAACACCATCTCATACCAGTGAGCTATTTCTCACAGTTCACCATGCTTTTCCCTCTACAAAGATGTTGTTTGCTTCTGTTATCCCACCCACAACTACATGTCCATCATCCTCAACCTGGCCCTCCATTTTAGAGGAAATCAATTTTCCTTATACCACTTTCGCTTTGCTTTGCTGCCCCCATAGCCCTTAGTTGCTTGTTGTGTGAGTTCCATCTCACTCAGCCTCTTCATGCTCCATTCTTGTTAGCTTTTTTCTCAGCTCCCATCTCTCTAGACAACTCAAGCTGCACCGAACTTCATCTTTGGCTCAACCTTCTTCTTCTTGGGGTCTCCTTCTTCTACAATGACTAACTAACTCATCCTCTCGACATCAGCGCTTTCACAGTTAGCTTACACCCATTCTTACACCGTGTGTAAATTAGCTTCATCTACATTAAATCAGCTTCAATATTTACAAAGTTACTCATCACATATGTATGTATGTGTGTATATGTAATACTGCCAAATTTTAGTGCAATTAGCTACCAAGAATACTTTAAGAGTTAGCTATAAAGTTTACCTTGAATTACGGAAACTAACTTTGTTAGCAACTTCAAATGGTGTTGTGAAAAGCATGGTGCAGTCAGATTGCCGCCAGTTTGGGTGGGCTCGTTTTCTCAGTTAGGTCCACTCATCACTCCTCCCCAGCTCTGCCCTCTCATCCAACTATGGTATCGTCTGGGCTCCTCTGTTTGCAAAAAGATGAAGAAGATTCAAAACTAGAGGCTTTTTTTTTCTTTTCAGATCATCAGCTTGGTGTGCTCCATTGGCTGAAGAGTAAGTGTTACTCAATATTACTTTGTACATATTTTTTTAAGTGATGCTTTAACACACTGACCTAATCCAGGTTGGACTCTTTCATTCACACATGATAGTGGGGAAGATATAAACTATAAGCAAAAAAATGTTTTGGAATTATTGTTCCAGTTTCCAGTCGACTGATTTTAGCCTTTGAATATTTGCAATGTCTCCCTGAATATGTTTACATAAAATGTTCCTTTCATCTTGTTTTTCTTCATGATGTATAGTGGATCATTACATTTTTACATAGGTAGATAAAAGTGTCTGTTCTGAGTATGAAAATTTTTGTGTAATGTTCAACATTTTTTATTTATTTTACAAAATTTACATGATAAAAAGTGGGTTGCAATATTTTATCATTGCAGCTTGAATAAAATGCGGTGCCTTGAAATGGGATTTGGTGTGATTAACTTACAGAACCCCGCTACAGTCTTCTGTGAATTATTTGACAATATACAGTGAATTCAGGTTGCTTCACTTTTTTTTTCTGATTTTGGGAGAAGCAGAAGGCCCAAAAACTGGGTACTGATAATGCTCTTCTAATGCTGTGTTCTAATATCAGGTTTTGTTACATGATTTTTATTATTTTCATTATTCCATTCATTCAACATGTAATTTTGTAATGTACTTGAAATGACTCTTTACTGATGTTTTTAACGTGTAATTATTCTGCACTTAACGAAGATCAAGTCAAAGTGAAAGCTAGCAACCAACATGTGTCTTCTACTTTAAATCTCTGTGTACGCTAAGAACGTAACTGACACGTCATAATGCAATGTTGGAAATATGAGGAGGAGAGAAGACGTATGATTTAGAATCTAAGTAAGATAATAGTACAACTTAATTTAGTGGCTATATCACAAAAGGATTCAGTAATCAAATGCTACCAAATCCTGCTTCAGCATCTTAGGGAAACTAATTGAGAGGATATGGGAGGATATAGTTTTTTGTTTGTTTGTTTTTGTTTTCCCCTCTTTCAGAGTAGTACTGTAGTACTGTAGAGTAGACGTGATCCACACTCCATACCAGTTGGTAGCGGTAATGCACCAATTCGTTGTTTGCCAACCGGCAATAAACAACAAAGAAGAAGAAGAAGGGAAGAAAAAAAAAAAGGAAGAAGAAGAAAAAAGAAAGAAAAAGAACGTAACTGACGGAGCTCGCGAGAAGGATGCTTGTATGAGCGTACGTATGTACGTATTCGACGTAGCGGTGGAGCATAAGGGGACACTGTCAGAAACAGTCAAGTAAAGACGTTTTCTTTCCACTAGCTACTGCCAAATAACCCAAGCTAAATTCTGTCAGAGAGGATACACTGGCAGTCTCCACTGGTTGTTTATTTCCAGCAGCTGCTATGTGATTTGCGCTATTACAGTAGCAGGTGAGTTTCATTTGTCAGTAGCTTCTGCACTCTGACACTGTTTTAGGTCATTTTATACAGCAGCTCTGATATTTTAGTCTGCGACGATAAAAATAAGCTAAGTTAAACCACTCTTCTCACACGTTTTGGAGGCTTTGTGTGGAAACATTTCCCTATGCCGTTGCGTCTTTATAAATGTTCACACATTACTGCGCATGCGCAGTAAGTGACTTGATTCCTGCAGTTTATTAGGGCCCGAGCAACGAGTTGCGTGGGCCCAACGGGGCCATGCAACGAGTTGCAAGGACCCTCTTGTTTTCGGTCTGTTTATTATTATTATTATTATTATTATTATTATTATTTTTTTTTTTCTTCTTTTTCCGCCTCTTAGATCGGCTTTTTGAGGGCCTTAACATGCGTGAAAACTTACCAAAATTTGCAGACGCGTCAGGCACGGCGAAAAATTTAATAATTTAGGGGTCTTGAGCATGGGCGTGGTAAAATGCCCTCGGTAGCGCCACCTACATTTTTAAACGGAACAGCCCCTCAAGCCCGTTGCGCCTAAAAATCTGAAAATCTGCACACATATGTAACATCCCATGACGCACCAAAAAGTCTCTTGGAGCCATATTCTAAACCCAACAGAAAGTATTTTTATTTTGACCGGAAGGTGAAAAAATTGTGTGTTTTTGGCCATTTCCAGGGGTCGCTTGAACGCGAACTAGTCCTAGACGCATTATCCCATTGACTTCAAAACTTAATAGTATGTTCTTAAGACATAGACGATGTTAAATTGCGGCAGATTTTGAGTTTTTGTTGAAGGGCGTGGAAGTTATGGCCCCTCAAAGTTCGATTACTCGCCACGAAACAGGAAGTTGCTTTATTTTTGCTATATTTCGGCCATACTTTGTCCAAACTGCATCAAACTTTACAGGATTGTTAATGGTACCTATCTGCACACATCCATATGTCAATATTCATACAATTGTTGTAGCGCCACCTATTTATAGCAGGAAATGACATATTTTATAGTGTGATGTCCAGTTTCTAGACGGGTGACCAGATTCACTTCAAATGTTGTCAGCCCCTCCTTGAGGATTTTTTGGAAGACTGGCTCCGAAAATTGTGAGTTTTGGTCGAAGCGTGTGCCGGTTCTGGCCCGTCAAAGTTCGGAAACCCAACTTCCTGTTTGAAACCTCAGATTTTGGGGTAACTTCCTGTTGCGACTCTCTACTTTATCCTATAGATGGAGCCATTGTATTACTCTTTGATGGATTTTTGGAGGGGGGTCTCTGTGTGTGTGTGTGTGTGTGTGTGTGTGTGTGTGTGTGTGTGTGTGTTTGTGTTTGTGTTTGAGGGGGGAGGGGAAGAGGAGTTGATTGAGTCTGTGAGAAGCTGCCACAGAGAGGTTACAGTCAGGAGAGCCAAGAGCTGCTTTACACGCGGGATAAAAACTTCAGTTAAGATTTGAGCTGTCACTTGAGAAAGCATCATGCCAAAAACTAAGGAAATCACTGTAGACTTGAAGAAAAGAATTGTCGATGCTCAGGAAGCAGGAGAAGGATATACAAAGTTATCACAGCATTTCCAAGCGTCAAGAACTCAAATGAGAAGCGTCACCGAGAAATTCAAGGAGAGCCACACTGTGCAGAACAAGCCTGGCAGAGGTAGGAAGCCAAAGATTTCAATGACCCTGGAAAGAAAACCAGTGAGAGACCTGTCTAAAAACCCCATAAATGCTGCCAAGACACTAGTGAATGACTAAGTTAAGTCTGAAATTGTAGCCTCAAAGAAGATTACATGAATTCATGTAATCTTACCATATGTCTCCCCTTGACCAAAGCTGAGCGTGGATTGATGCTGTCTTTACAGTTTGGTTTTGATCAGTTAGGAAATTTCACAAGGGGTCAGCTGATTTTTTCGTGTTACTCAGTGTACGGCAACAGGAAAAGTGCATGTCTACATCCACCGGCGTCGAGGTGAACCAGCTGAATATAAGCCACTCAAGTTGACGACAAGTGCATTGAAAAGTAAAAGCTGCTGGCCTTTACCTTTTCTTTGTCAAAGCGCCTGTTCGGCCAGTAGTTAGTAAAGTAATATTTTCAGCGTTGTCCACAGTCTCATGACATGTTTAACAGGAAGCACAGCACGCTGGTTAAGCTCATGGCAAACTGTTACTAACAGCTAAAATGAAAGCTTGTCTGTATGTAGTCTAACTGGTTAGTTTGTCACTAATCTCCAAATTTTGCAAATTGCTATAAACTTCACTCTCTTAAACCAGTAACAGTCTGAGCTGGAATGATAGGGGTCTGTATGGATAAAGATAAAATCCTAATGATACCCATCCCTACAGCTGGTTAGTGGCGTCGCCCTGACTTTAGGCAGATGAGATATTCACTGTTCAAATAACTTCATTATAAGCCTTGTTTAAGCATAAATGATTTATATATGCACCCAATAACAGAACTTAAAAAAATGCTTTTGCTCAAAGCTCAAAGCTTGTAAACTCAAGTTAAAACTGAGTTTTATCTCCTTTTGGGAGGGGGTATTTCTCTGTGTGTTTGTGTGTGTGTGTGTGGGTGTGTTTGTGTTTGTGTTTGAGGGGGAGGGGAAGAGGAGTTGATTGAGTCTGTGAGAAGCTGCCACAGAGAGGTTACAGTCAAGAGAGCCAAGAGCTGTCACAGATGATGAGCTCTGAAAAATATTATCACAGAAAATAATTAGCGTAAAAGCTTTTATTTAAAATTTTAACATCTGGGAAGTGTGAACTGTTACGCCAGCGTGTGCCCTGCGACCTGCGTTGACCCCGCGGTTGCCGGGGTCCCGCGGTCGCCGCTCCCCCGATGGGCGCCGGGTGCGAGGGCCCGTTCAACGCTGCTCGCAGCTTTAATTATGCCTATTCTTGTATGTACAGTAATGTGGAAAGTGTTATTTATACACAATACGTTGCATAATTCAAGGACTTTCAAATATTTAATTGTTGATGCTCTGAGTGTGACTAAATATTTACATCTGTCATAAGTGTGTGAATTTCACTGTCGGTTGATATATTCTTTCTTTTTTTCCCTAGATGAATGTAACAATGCCTGCAGACCATGTCTCAGAAAGAAGATAGTGAAGGGAAAAGGAGGTGAGCAACACAAACAGATAGCTTTAAAGTTACAGTAGTGCATATTAAGCCACTGGGGAAATCACTTCATGTAAATATAATACAGCAGCTTTGTACTGAACACCTTTTTAATGATCTTCTCTCAGCTCTCACCATACTGAACTGTATGGCAGCATCCCTCGAACATGTCTGCCCATTGTGTTCCACCCAGACTACAACATCACCTTCATGGGTCTTGAAAAGCTCCATCCATTTGATGCAGGGAAGTGGGGGAAAGTCATTCGCTTCTTGAAAGGTAAGAAAGTGAGAAACTGGGTGGCAAACAGGGAAGAAATTTCCCCAAACTGATATGGAATTGATCAGAGAGGCAAAGAGAGGTGGAGAACAAAGAGGACAGAGAGGGGAGGTGAAGTGTAGTGGTAGAGGCGCAAAGGCAGAACAATAGTACACCAATAATTAGAGAAAACACCCGGTGGGAGTCTGTGCAGGTACAGTAGATGAGGCCCAGTGCAATTTTCAAGGCAGTCACTGGGTAATTGGCACAACTTCACATGAATTCACATCATAGATTTTAATGAGTATTCTCTGTTACATTCCAATTCAGAGGTTGAACTTTATAGAACACTAGGGTGTGGGAACCTACACCGATGGTACAACAGTCACACAATTGAACTGCCAATAAGCTACTCGTAAGTATGTTGAAATAGTAATAATGGGCTGTTATGTGATGCTAAAATTAGTAAATCATATATTTTTTAGCATTGTAATAGATGAATATTATAATTAAAAAGATAATATTATAATACATAATGATAAATCAATTTGCTATGGAGCATGTGAAATGTTTGCTGAGAGTAAGCTATTGTCACTGCATCTTGGAAAATTCAGGGTTGACCAAGTTTCTTGCAAGAATCACATCTTCAAATTATTTCATCACAGTTTCACAGCAAGGCAATGCAAGTTGTTAGTTATAGTGTAGTTAGAGGGGTTGATATGGCCATGATTAATATTATGATAACTATCACACCATTTTATCAATATTGTACTTTAGCTTGATAAAAACTTTGCATTTAGTTACATTACATTGATCTAAATGGATATACTGTATTTTATCAACAGAAATCCTAAGTAATCCAAGTAATGTTTGCTTTGATGTTGTAACAGAGTTTGATATTATTCAATTCATGATAATTCATTAGACCATGATATTTAAACCAAAATATCTCAATAAGGTAACTTTGGAATTACACTAATACATAAATAGTGGATAGGTTATTATATTGATCTATTTCCCATACCTAAAAGTGTGTTGGATGGATGGTCAATGCTTGTCCTGTTTGCATGCAAATTATTGTTGGTGTTGGGGCTCAACTAATGATCTCTTGATATTTAAGAGTATACAAATCTGATGTTTTTGATATTGGCCATTTTTGAGAAGTATGTTTATATCCTACCCTCATTGGTATAAACTGAACAAATAATATGAAACACACGCATTGAATTGGTACTTATATTCACATACAACAGTATGACTAGGCAGTTTAGCGCTTTTTCCTAGTTAGCTAACTAGAATTTTTTTTCTTCAAATCCAATATTTGAAATTATTATGAAAATTATGAAATTATGAAAATTAAGATTTATTTTCTAGAACTGCTGTGACAGTTCAAGTTTTTCGTGCAACAACAGCATTTTTTTTCTTTTTGTCTCAGAAGAGCAGTTCATCACTGATGGAAACATTGTGGAAGCCCTTGAAGCTACTGAGGAGGATCTGCTGGTGGTTCACACCAAACGCTACCTCAGCAGATTAAAGGTAGCTTTGTTTTCCCTGCCAACCATTAGTGGATGTCTCATTGTGACAGTATAGCATGTTCAGTATAGTTCTTCATCTCTTAAGTTCTTCTTCTTCCATCTTTCTTCTGTGTATCACATGCATTGCTTAGAAGCACATAGGAGATGTTGGATCCATCAGGATTTAATTGATATATCTTTTATTCAACTATAAAGTTACTGTATGTTCACATTTGACAATAGTATTAATGTGATTTAAAGGAAACAGTTTGTCACCTGTGATTTTCCCTGTTTCGCTTTTGACTTTTTCCACCTGTAATTGTAATGCAGGAGGTGAAATAAGAAAGAGTTCTCATCAGAATGCAGTGGGTTATCCCACAGGGGAATTAGTCCTTATTCAAATCAATCATGTCAAGCATATTCAGAAGATAGCACCTCTCTGAGTCCTTTGAGTAAGTAAGGGTTTTTGCACCCTTAATTTATCAGCTCCAGGAGCTGATTAGGATCCATTCTTTGTGGCCATTTTGTGCAGTCAGTGATACAGAAACACCAAGATGTGGTTGTAAATCTCTCACAGAAGAGTTCCTGCAGGTGGAAAATGAAAACTGATAACTGTAGTCGTATTGTGCTCAAAGACCATATTTATCTCCCCCCCCCGCCCTCTACTGCATGCAGACATATTGGAAGGCTGAGGTACTACCTCAGCATTCTGCCATGAATTTGTATTATTCTGTGCAGTCCTGCCTTAGGTTTAGGCTCAATCATAAAACCTCCAGCAGCATTATTGTGTATTTCTTTAGTCAGCTTTTCTACACCTTTTATATCCAAACCCTGGTATATTTAGATTGGTAGATAGGTACATGTTGAAAAAATGTGTTTCTGCAGCTGCTGTTTGGCTCTCTGTAGTTTTCAGTAACCTGAGGTCCATCTGTGGTTTTGTTTGCCTTAGTGAAAGTGATAGAGCCATAGTACAGAAAAAATTATTTATGCTTTGTCCAATTGTGTCCCTTTTCACCGTAGTGGTCTCTGGTGGTGGCAACAATTACAGAAATCCCACCTCTCCTGTTTCTGCCTAATTTCCTGGTGCAGCGAAAGGTGTTAAGGCCTTTGCGGACACAGACAGGAGGGACAATAATGGTAGGTATCCAGGAGCCATATTTTCTTTTTTATGTTTTTTCATGTTTGTAGCTGGTAACATTTACATAATTTGCTAATCTTCCTATCACTAAAATAGAGATGATCTTCTGTATTGCCCCACTATCAAAAAATGATGATGTAGTAGTAGTGATCTGCTACTTTTTCTGTTGCCATTATCAAATAATACACACTCTACAGGTGTTTTTGCAGATTACACATGCAGCCCCCAGCACCAGCCAGCCTTGCAAATGGTCTTATTTAGAGACTTTGTAGGCAGTTTCACAAAAAAGCAGCTTTAACTTAGTTCAAAAGGGAAGTTAAAGATTATAATGAGATACTAACATTATTCACAACAAGATTATAATATCAAAGAAATCTTTGTCTTTACTCCTCGTAAACAGAAATGATTGCTTTCGTTGGCACGCAAGTCTGACTTGAGTCTGATCATAAACCAAACCAGAGGAATGATGAATGTTAAATTGTTCGTTTGATGGGGATCACAGCAAAGCTTTTGACAAATGGGGCTGGAGTTAGTTCTTAAATGATAGTGGAGAGTTCTGCAGCGCTTGAGAGTGCCATATTTTTCAGAGGAAAAAAGCGACAGTGTTGATCTTACACACCAGTGTAGAGGGTGCATGAAAATGGGCACATGAAATGACAAAGAGGCCCTCACCATGTAAAGTAGCAGATAGAAGAGCTAAGGAGGAGTTGGTGATTTGTGTCAGTTGTGGGTCCGGTTGTTCCGTAATAAACAGTAAGCTGATTAGAAATCACCAATCTATATAGAGGCAAAAATTCCAAAACTAATCCTATTTGGAATTAAGTGAAAATACAGCTGAGGTGAATTTTATCCCTATAATTTTTTATAGTATTAGTTTTTAATTTACTGTATGAAATAGGCATAATAATTTGAGTTTATCTCCCATAGGAACTTTACTGTGTTGTCTTACTTGCTATGATCAAAGCCTCTCTGAAATGTAATGTCTCAAATTATGTGGGTTGAGAATTTGATATGTGTTACTTTGAGTTTCCTCTCTCTAAAACTCTTGATGATGTCCTGGGATTCTTCTCTGTTAGTCTTATTTAGCAAAAAGGACAAATAAGGAATAAAAAACATAGGAAGCTTATGCAATGTACAGTAAGTATGACTGCAGACTTGAATGTGCACAAACTGATCAATATTGTGAAAATAAGGCTGTGTGGTTCTTAAACAAATATACTTTATGATTACAAATGATATCAGACCTAGCATCATGCTGGATGTGTCCCAACAAAAAAGATGCATTCTTCCGGGACTAATGGTTGATGGAGTTGTGCAAATTAAATAAGAGGTCTATATTAAAAAATGCAGGATACTGTCTGTGAGTGAGTGCTTGTCTTCCCCAGACAAAGTGGAGTGTTGAGCCATGGCCAGAGTATGTGCATACATGCTAATGTGTGTTATTACTCATCTATCAGAGAGCCCTATTGGCACTTACACACAGTCTCCCCAGCACATATCTCCTCCCCCAAGGTATCCTACATGCTGAGCTCCAGGAATATATGGCAGAGAAACCTCTTTTCCACCTGCCTTTGAAAGGAGCATCTGCCACCGTGCAAGCCACACCATTTCTCTTGGCGAATAAAACACAACATGGAACCTTCTGTGGGATTTCTCTAAATATAGCTGACATACCTCAGCTATTAATGATCTATCTGATCACATATTGTCCTTAATAATGTAGTGGTTTGAAGGTTTTTGTAGCCATACTCCCAAGAATTTCCTTTATTGTTTAGTGTATTAGATAAGCTTTCATGGTTTCTTAAGAGGATGAGTGAATGGAGTAAGCAGCCCTAAATAGCAGCTTCTTCATGCATAGCCATGCACATCAGGATTAGATTGATCAACATGTGAGACAAACTACTGCCTGTATCTCTTTTCTCAGGAAAAATGCTCTCTGGAGTAGATTTAATGTATAGTGTCTGTCCGGTCTTTATTCAAAACTGTGGTCTTTCAGTTTTATTTATTTATTATTTATTTATTGATTTCATGTTCAGCTTTTGTAATGCTGTCCTTTACTCCCTAAACTTCCCCCTCTCTCAAATAAACCCTGCTCAAGCACAAATTTTCTCTCCTCCTGCTCAAAACTGTTTGTCTGTACTCATATTGTTGTTAGCACAAATGTCCCTCTCCTCAGGCTACTTCACCGCAAATGCAATTTCTGCTCTCACATGCATATTTTTCTGACATTACCTGATATAACCCTGAGTTCCATGTACACTCCTGAACAAAATCATCTTTTTTGTCTCTTGCTCCTGTTTCTTCTTTTTTGCATTTTGAAGCTCTACGTACAACCTGGTTATCATCCACCACTGTTAAATGCAAATACTTGTAATTTTCCCCCCAGAGTGTATTATGTTGGATATGAAATTGCTCAAAATGCTTGCTTTACTTCTCACAGCATCACATATGGATATCAGTGTTGATGGGGAAAGTACCAACAGCAAAAATAACTAGCTAAAACCTTAAGAAAGTCAAAAACAATGTATTTTTTCAAAATCTTAAAGCTTCTTGCTTTTAACTGTCTTAATGAGCTAGTTACTGGCTCCATGTGCTTAAAACCATGCACTTAGACTATTAAAATAGAGCCTGTAGCAGTGTTGGAAAGTTTTTTACTTTGAACAGGGCCAAGCAATCCATCAAAAGGCAGCGAGAAAATGAAAAAAACCCTGCACGTTAACTGTGGTTACAAGTACAAGTTCAACCCTGCACATGCTGAACAGAGACATCCATTACAATGGCAAGAAATTGGATTTTGAAATTGAATTAACCTCAATCGTGAATATTTGTCTTAATATAGTCATATCTTCATCTAAGTTACAATGATTAATAAACACAATCTGTTTTAACTAATAACACACAAACACACATTATGGACTAGAACAATACAGTGAGTATTGTTCTAGTCCATAATGAATACATCATTCAAACATTTACAGTGTAGATTGACAAAAGTGTGTGAACCCCTATGTTAGTGACAACAATCAACAAAAGCTAATTTAAGTCAGAAGTTAGCAAACCTAGAGTGCAAAAAACAAAACTGGAGGTATGGGTCACAGTTTGTTATTAGTATGTTTGTAGAAACATCTGCAGGTGTGAATCATGCCTCACAAAAAAGGTACGGTTGGTCTGGTCTCATTCAAAAGTGACAGCCCATTGTCTCAGATGAAAGTCTGCAAAACTAACCAGAGTAAAACGGTCACTTAATCCACCTCCTCTTGATGCCTTTAAGTAAGGTGACGATCAAACTGTTCTGCAAACTCTGGCATATAGGGAAGATGAATGTGTGGGACAATGGCATAGCTAGCAAGCAAAACCTACAACAGCTTGCAGTTGAAGAGGAGTGCTGATGCTAATGCAGTGCTGCTATTTTTAACTGTTACAATGTTAGGGGTGGGGTTATGCTGAGTGGTGGATCCAGTGCTTCATGAAGCCACCGTTTCTTAAAGTCGTGACAATGAAGCTGATGGAAAACTTAAACAGTCTAACTACACAATGCAGTAACAAATAGTTTACAGACTTTACACATGTTTTCAGGAGCTATTTTCTGACATAAATGATGTATTTAGAGACAATCTCTGAATTTGCTTTACACAGACTTTAATGTTAACTATATGTTGAATATTGTTTCCTCTACAGGCGGGAAAATTGGCTGTTGACCGAGGATGGGCAATAAATGTAGGTAAGTCAGTTTCCAGCAGAGACAATGATCTAAAGAAATAAACGGTGTGCACTTAACTGGTATACAGTAATCTCCAATATGGGAAAGTGAGTTACTTCTTGTTGTCAGTGTCCACTCTTGTCTCCTACACATTACATTCATGTATCTTTTTTCCCTCTTATCTGGGAAAACATAATTTCTGCCTGGATGATGGAAATGGATGGTGGCAATGGTTTCTCCATTCCAAAAGTATGTTGTTCTTGGAAGTCACTGGGAGGATGTTGTGGTAGATGGTTTAGTGTACACAACGCTGAATGTGACAGTTGCTAACATACTGTGGCGCTTTGTTTGCAAACCCTTTAGAATTTTCTATATTTCTTCATAAATAGGGGTGGCTGTGGCTTAGGTGGTAGAGTGGTCGTCCACCAATCAGAGGGTCGGTGGTTCGATCCTCGGCTCCTTCATTCCACATGCCGAAGTATCCTTGGGCAAGATACTGAACCCCAATTTTCCCCCGATGTGTCATCGGTGTATGAACGTGTTTGTATGTGTTAGAGAGCACTTAACATGTCCAGAACAAGTGCTGTATGAATGTGTGTGAGAATGGGTGAATGTGACCTGTTGTGTAAAGTGCTTTGAGTGGTCGATATGACTAGAAAAGTGCTATATAAGTACAGTCCATTTTGCATAAATATCACCTAAAACATCATCAGATTTTCACACAAGTCCTAAGAGTGGATAAAGAGAACACAAATACAAAAGTAGAACAAAAATACTATACTTGGTCATTTATTTTTTGAGGAAAATGATCCAATATTACATATCTGTGAGTGGCATAAGTATGTGAACCTTTCAGTATCTGGTGTGACTGCCTTGAGCAGCAGTAACTTCAACTAAACGTTTTCATTAACTGTTGATCAGTCCTGCACATCAGCTTGGAGAAATTGTTTTCATCCGTGCACAAAACATTTTTCCAATAGCCTTGTGATTTTTCCATGGGATCTTTAGCATACTGCAGATGGGCAGTAATGATCTTTTTGGAGAAGAGTGGCTTTCTCCTTGCAACCCTGCCATACACTCCAGTGTTGTTCAGTCTTCTCCTGATGGTGGACTCATGAACATTAACATTAGCCTATGTGAGAGAGGCATTTAGTTGCTAAGAAATTACACCAAGTTCCTTTTTGACCTCATCAACTATTAAACACATTGCTCTTGTCATGATCCTTGTTGGTCAACCACTCCTGAGGAGAGTAACATTGGTCTTGAACTTCCTCCATTTGTACACAGTCTGACTGTGGAATGGTGGAGTCCAATCCACAGAGAGATGGCTTTGTAATCTTTTCTAGCCTGATGAGTGTCAGCAACTCTTTTTCTCAAGTCCTCAGAAATGCCCTTTATTTGTGATATGATACACTTCCATAAACAAAAACACCTGACTCTATTTGCACCTTCAAATTAACTGCTAATCCTAGAGGTTCACATACTTTTGCCACCTAGATATGTAATACTGGATTATTTTCCTAAATAAATAAATAATCAAGCATAATACTTTAGCCGTTTAAAATTGATGTGTACACATATTGTAAACTAAAAATGTGGTTTCTCCATTTTTATATTAACTTAAGAGTGTATTCTGTGATTTCGGCTTCGTCAAGCATGGAAGGGTAACATGCAGGAAAAATGTAATGCTGCAAAGGTTTATGTGCATTGTCACAATTCTGTTTCATTGTTCTCTGGATCACCCAGTACTTTTCCACTCACTCCCCCCTCTGCTTCATTCTACCTGCCAGCCACGCCCATCTCATCAGCTAACTCAGTCCACCTGTGCCAGTGCACCTCCACTCACCAATCAAGCCAGTATTTAAGCCTCTCCAGTTCACTCACTCCTTGCCAGATTGTTCTTCGCCATTGTTGATGCAAGACTTTCCAGTGTTCTCTTCTGATCTCCTATTGCCGATCCTGCCTGTCTCCTACCTGCCTGCTCTGCCTACTCCCTGGAAAGCCAACCTGCCTTCCGTCCCTGACTCTGAGCCTGCCAGTCACCTTTGGATTTTGTTGTCTTTGTGGACGGAACTCTCCAGTTTTCGGCCTGTTAACTCCCATCTTTGGACTCTCCCTCTGCCTGACCCCCTTGATTTGTCTGCCTGTTCTGCTGGTTACGAGTTAATGAAACTACTGCCTCCACGACCACATCTCCTGCGTGTGCCCTGACGGTACTGTAGCCTGCCTCTGACCGGATTGACTGTGCCACCTTGTCTGTGTGCTACAACTGGGTCCAACTCCTACCTGTTACAGTACAATCTGGCTAGTCATGGACCCAGTGCACCATTCTTCCCCGTCTTCTCGGCTGGAGAGAGTTGGAGAGAGGCATTAGCTGCATTAGCATCTCATATCTAGCAGCATTGCTAACTCCGCCGGCAGCCCCGGTTCTTTCTCCTGCTCCCCAGCCACCTGCTCCAGCTCCCGCTCCGGTAGGAATGGGACCCGAACCTTGGGTAGGGGTTCCGGAGCATTATGCCGGGGACCCAGAGGGTTGCAAACCTTTTCTCACAAACTGTTCCATCCTGTTTTCGCTGCAACCCCACACTTTTGTCTCTGAAGAAGCTTCCCGGTTGGATTGACAGATTTGAGCCAGCGGGAGACCATGCGCCATCCATTAGCCCAACCACTGCAATCCGCGGATGCTGCTAGCGTAACGACAGGGCCACCACCAGGGGGACACAAGCCCATGCAGGTGGGACGAGCCAGCCTCACTCCTGAGGTGAGAGAACACCATCGCCAGGGAAACCTCTGCCTGTACTGTGGCCAGGCTGGTCACTTTGTCTCCAAGTGGCCAGGGGGGGTCTTAACGAGATAACAATCAAGAACCGCTATCCCCTTCCACTCATTTCAAGCACATTTGAGTTGCTCCAAGTTCCGACTATTTTCACCAAGGTGGATCTTTGCAACACCTACCATCTGGTCCAGATCCGGAAGGGGGATGAGTGGAAGACAGCCTTCAACACTCCCACAGGACATTATGAATATTTGGTGACGCCTTTCGCCCTCACCAACGCCCCAGCCGTGTTCCAGGCCCTGGTTAATGACATGCTCAGAGACATGCTCAACAAGTATGTTTTTGTCTACCTGGTCGATATCCTGATCTTCTCCCACACCAAAGATGAGCATGTTCACCATGTCCTGGCCATCCTCCAGCGACTCCTGGAGAACTCCTTCTATTCCTGGACCTCGGCCGGGTGCCCGCGGACCCTGCAAGGCAGTTTGTCGTAGAGTTTGTCGTAGCCTCCAATGAACTTTTCCCTCTCCTATTGGTCCGGTTCCTGCAACATCAAGCCTGGATGCCTTGTCCCGTCAGTTCATGGGGAAGGAAGACTTGGCTCCCAATCCCGACACCATACTGCCAGCTTGCCGTTTGTTCGCCTCCGTCACTTGGGAGATTGAGGAGAGGGTTATGGCTGCGCTGGAGGACCAGCCTAGCTCCAGTTTGTGTCCTCCGGATTTCCTGTTTGTCCCTTAGCCTCTTAGATCAGATGTCCTGCAATGGGCCCACAGCTCTAGACTTTCCTGCCACCTGGCTATTCAGCACACAAAGGAAGTCCTGCAGCAGAGGTTTTGGTTGGCAATTCTGGAGGAGAACGCCCAGGAGTTTGTTAATGCCTGCCCTGTCTGCAATCAGCGTAAACCCTTGCAACATGCCCCCGCCGGGCTCCTGCAACCACTACCCGTACCTCATCTTCCCTGGTCTCACATCTCCTGGACTTTGTTGCTGGTCTACCCCCATCCAATGGACGCACCACCATCCTGACAGTGGTTGACCGTTTCAGCAAGATGGCCCACTCATACCCTTGACCAAACTCCCTTTGGCTAAGGAAACCAGCAGAATCGGCCCTCCAGCACATCTTTCGACATCATGGTCTCCCCACTGATGTAGTCTCGGACCAGTCTCCACCCCCAGTCCAACAGTCTAACTGAAAGGATGAACCAGGAAATGGAGACTGCTCTACAGTGTGTGGTCTCAAAACATCCATCTTCCTGGTCCCAGCAGTTACTGTGGGTTACACTCTGCTCTGGAGAAAGAGACTTCCTGCCTGTCCATTCAGGCCTTCATCCACCACTCCCGTCAAACTTGGGTCCAGGCCAGTGCTGCTCTGTTAAACAGCGACGAACCAGAGCTCCCACCTACCAAGTGGGTCAGAGGCTGTGGCTGTCCATCCGAGATCTCCCACTGCAAGTCGAGTCCAAGAAACTGACGATTCATTGGTTAGTATCAAGAAGGTCATCAGCCCGACAGCAGTTAGACTCCAGCTCCCTTGGCTCCCACATCCAACCTTCCACGTCTTCAGGGTTAAGCCGGTCCAGGGAGAGCCCCCTGGTGCCGGCAAATCCACCTCCACCACCACCACCCTAGTTTGTTGATGGAGGGCTAGTCTATTCTCTCCGCCACCTGCTGCGTTCCCGCCGTCGGGGTAGAGGCCTGCAGTATCTCGTCGACTGGGAGGGATACGATCCAGAGGAAAAGTCCTGGGTACCAGCTCGAACACATCATGGACAAGCAGCTGATCACAGAGTTCCACCGTCACCATCCTGACCAGCCCTCCAACACCTCCACGCCTGCCGGGGAAACCCTACAAAAGAATCCATCACCTCCTCCCTCGACAAGCTGGGACAAGGAGGTGTCATCATCCAGTGAGGATGACTCTCTCTCTCTGATTCTGAGGAGGAAGGGGTACTGATGGATGTCTCTGATTAATACTAGAATTATCAAATGGACCTGATATGCATATTGTCTGAACAGTATTAGGATATAGAAGCTTTTTCAAAAACTGTTTTTGGAAGCTAGGCAATACAATAGAATAGAGTAGAATAGAATAGATTAGAACAACTTTGTCCTTTACAAGGCAACAGAAATTCCTCTTTGACACGGCTCGAGAGAGACAAACTGCAGTAACAAAAACAGCGTCATCAGCATTGGAATAAAAAAATCACAGTTCAAAATAATAGTAATACAAAAACATGCTGTCAACAATAATTCAAGAAGTCTTTGAAGTATAAAAAGTACAATGATGATCAGATTTTACCCATTGTCTCACTGGCCTTTACTAATATTTTTCTCTTGACTAATAATCTACTCTACTGAATCGTTAAATGAACAGGTGCAAAGCAGAGCAGTGGGGACTGTAGTTCTTAACCTGAATGAATGGTTATCATCTCAATTTATAGAGTTTATCTCCCTCCCTGTACATTGCTGCTTTAGTAGCAATTAAACAGTCACATTCTGGTGTCGATACACCCATTGTTGTACGACTGAGGAACAGCAGCCATTTTATAAGTGGCAATAAATTCAATAACTGCCTGTTTTAAATCACCAATTGTTGTCAGTTATCAGATGTGCAATGACCTTCTTGGCTTGTATAATGGCCCAGACACTGAGGCAATGACTTTTCTGTTTCACAGGAGGTGGTTTCCACCACTGCTCCAGTGATAGGGGAGGGGGCTTTTGTGCCTATGCTGACATCACTCTGGCCATTAAGGTAAGACTAATGTTGATTACAATATATATATTTTTAAAAATACAGTCATGTGTCTTCTGAATACAAACAGGAATGACTGATTTAGGTTTCAGTTATACTTAAAGAGACCTAGGTACCATGTTCAAAGATGCTGTCACATTTATTCCTTTGAAAGTTGCTCACTGGTTGCATGTGCTGAAGAAGTTTTCAAGCTTCCTTATCTTTCTGAAGTTCAGGTGAAGCATGGACATTAGAGTTACAACTAAGCTATTTCCCAAACTACATGAATGGCACAAGAAAAAAGGAGTTCTTAAAAGGAGAGGTTGTGAGATGTGTGTGTGTTAGCAAATCCAGCAATGTTAGCATTATTGCCTTTGTAATCATAACTAAATTTTATTTGTAATATTCCTCTAATTTGGATCACCACTGATGACCAAAACTATTAAAAATGTTGCTTCATTATCATGAAGAAGGGCACTATTGTGCATTTTTTGTTTGTTTGTTTTGTTTTTTTGAGTGAATCCCACCATTCTGCTGCCAGGAATATTCAATAGAACAACAAATGTGCATTAATTACCCACTTAAACTAGACCTCAACAAATACATTATTTACTCCACTTTGAATAATGTTTGTTAAAAACTAGTGTTCTGCTGTTTCAGGAAAATATTGAGCTTTTTTTGAAAATAAAATTCTATATTTGTGATGCATTTTTCTTAAAGTACATTACTAGAAACAAATCAATGGGAAAGTCAGAAAGTACTGAGGGGTGGACTCACATATTGTTGGTTTTGTTAGTTGCACTGGACTCAGAGACACATTATAACGGAGTCTTTTTGGTGCAACATTTTATAGCCCTTTGATTTGGGGAAAAATCCTTTTTAGACCAGAACCAAAAAAGAAATTAGTAAAATGCATACCATGCAGCTGTAGTTAGAGAAAGACATTCAACTACTATAGTAGTTATAATTAGTTATAGTATGAACCTAACCACTTCATTATTCCAAAAGATTCTCACTGAGTTCACTCAGTGAGAATATAAACTGTAATTAAATATTTCCTCATTCATCTTTCAGTTTCTGTTTGAGAGAGTTGAAGGCATCTCCAGGGCTACCATCATTGATCTGGATGCTCATCAGGTGAGCCAATACATTACCTCTCCCTGTGTCAGTTTGCATTGCTGCTTAAAAGCTGACATTGATGATAAGATAACCCCCCTTTTACCACCCAACCAATCAATGAGGCTCCCAGTGGGCCAAATTGGCTCTTACAATATTCAGTGGAATGTATCTAAAAATACTTTTACTAGCAAACAGCTGAGTGCATACAGGCTTTGGATAATATTAGACTCTAACTGGGATATCTGCAGTAACGTCAACTACTTGTATGTCTGGGCTTGTTGATGAGTTTGAACACATTATAATTGTTTTGTGGAAAAAATTTAACTTTTTCAAACAGTGCCATAAATGTGCTGCAGTGCCAGTTCCAATTTTGCTGTTATTAATTTTTGTGTGTAATGTGTAAATTTGTCACTTCTTAAAAATAAAATTAATAGAATTGATTCAGCGAGGGGTGGTGCAGTGGTTAGCACTGTTGCCTCACAGCAAGAAGGTTCCAGGTTTGAGCCCCAGTTAGAGCCTGGGGTTTGCATGCCTGCATGAGTGTGAATGGTTGTTTGTCTGTATATGTTGGCCCTGTAATGGACTGGTGATCTGTCCTGGGTATACCCTGCCTCTTGCCCACTGTCAGCTGGGATAGGCTGACACCCCCCGACGACCCTTAATGGATAAGCAGTGAATGAATGAATGAATGAATGACTTCAGCTGTGTTCCCTATGAAACTCTTGACTTTCTCAACTACAGGTAAGAGGTAAGGTTTTACTTAAAGTTATGCTGAGACTTTTAACTTTTGTTGTAGTTTGTGAAATAACTATAAATGTATAAATATATACTTGTTGCTGTTGTTGGCAAATTACGCTACTGCAAAGCAGAAATCTAAAACAATGTTCCTTATTTAGAAGACTGTTTTTGCTGAGTGGCAAACCAATGTAGGATTGAAGGATAGGTGAGGGGCTGCAGTAGGAGAGGGCCTGTGGCACTGCAGTACAAAGCCTCTTTCCTTGATAGCACTGTATGCTTATTATACTGATTTTGTAAGCTGTCAGATGATCACCAGGCTTTAGTTTAAATTCGAAGGGCATACCATGCAGAAGAGGTGCAGACAGGTTCTGGGTTCATTCAAAAGTGTTTTCTTGGTATTTTAGTGTAAAATGTGCCTTAGACTTGGCATGAATAGACATCTCATAACCACATCTGGTTCTGGTGCAACATCAATCTGCTGCCACATTATCAACCAGAGCTAAATACATGTAGAAAATGTGCAGCACTGACAGAATAATTCTTAAATTCTATACTGTATGGTCATTAAATCCCTATAGCCATCTGAAGGCAGCATGACACACAATCTGCACCCTCAGATTTTTTATTTTCTTCCATTTCTGCAAAGACAGGGGGCAGATGGGGGAGGACACACATCAAAGGGCTTAGGCCAGACCTGAGCCCAGTCCACTGCAGTAAAGATTCAGCCTTGATATGTGGTATGTGCTCTACCAGGTGAGCTACCATGGTGCTCCTGTAGCCTCTGTTGAGGCAGAGTGCAGTGCCACTGTTCACTGTGTTCGCCTTTCTTAAATCATCAGGCTGCCACAAAGTAACCCCATACAATACCACATCCATTAAAGTGAGAGCTATTGCATTACAGCATCTTGTATGTCATTGCCTCCTTTCCAACTTCTTAGCACATTTAGCAATATCATGTTTTATTCTTCAAAGGCATTACAGTGCAAATTCTAGAGTGTCACAGTTTACAGTATGATGTGACTATTTATGATGTGCTTAGAAATAAAAGTGAAATTGCGATGCATTGATGTGTTCAGATAAAAGACCTCATCAACATTTTTTATTATTTATTTACATCATCATTGTACAAGGTAAATAAAAACCCACATCATCTGCTTTAAGCTGCAGATTTGAGCTGTGCTGTGTTCAGGTCATGCCAGTCTACACCATTTAGACAACACGATTTCCTGAAGAAGCCTTTTTCCATTTGTTTCTCTGTTGTCGTCATGCGTCACTGCGATTGACAAGGCTGTTTCAGAGCAATGAGACCTGTGGTGTGACTTGCTACAGGTGAATTTCTTAATCACCACACCCCTCAATTTACATTCCAGACCAGCCAGCCCTTTCGCTCTTTGTGCTGCTACACCCACTGTACATCTATCCAAAAATAGCAGGTGAGATGCCCTATATAGAATCATCTTTTACTTAGTATTGTTTGTTATACAGTATTTGCTCCTTCTCTGCTGCATATGTTGCGAATCAGGTCACCATTAGTGGACTGAACTCACCCCAGCTGTAAATTACAATGACTCAACACTTTTTGGAAGTCTGATTATCATATTTTGGTCTTACTCTGTGTTTTCAATATAATGACTCGTATCAAACACCAATTACTCTTGCGAACTTGGTTAACATTGATGATGTCTCAAGGTTGCCAAGGTCCTTGGCTGTATTCCAGAAATAGATCTTTATTCATTTTAAGCTATGGCTCATTGGTCATGATGTGCCTTCACGTATTGACAAGCAGAGGATCAATATAGATGCAGAATAAATAATTCATGAAGAACAATACACCAAATCTGCATGAAGGCAGGGATATTGGCCTAAAGTGGTCTTCTCAGCAGATAATTGGGCAGATAGGAAATATTGGGAATATGCAGTAAAATCCTAATTACAACCCTGAAACATGACACTTACAGTACTCTTGTTCTCGCATAAACTCAGGTTATGGCCTAGACAGCTGTGTTGCTCATCCACCAAGTCAACAGTAATGATCAATTTTAGGTTGAGTTTATAACAAGCTTGACTAGAGCCCTGCCGCATATTCCTATCTTTCTCTTATGAGCTGTGTATACAGTGTGAATGTGTGTGTGATAAAGTACCCTTATGATCTTTTTCATAGATTAAATACATTTTTATAGATCATCCACTGATGTATGCAACACTTGGATAGTAGTTACTGTGATAGTTTACCTTTCCATTGACACTGGATGAACAATACAAACACCACTGTACTTTAACTGTTTGTGTAATGACCCACTTCTGTGGATCATTCTCAGGTGGTGATGATGTTTTGCCTTGCATTATATAAAAAAGTGTCTCTAATATTTTGTACGTTATTTACATATCAATAAAGAGGGTGTTCCATCTCCTCAGTAGAGTTCTAGAGACTGGGCAGCAGCTGTAGAGCTGGTCATCCACTAACCACAAGGTCAGTGGTTTGATAACTCGCTCCTCCAGTCTGCCACTGTGAATGTATATGATAGAGATAAAGAAGACAGAGAAGCATATATGTGTGTGAATGGGTGAATGTAATTGCCAGGACTAGAGAAGCACATAAATGCATATAAATGCACTCCATTCACAATTTGTAGAATCATTGCCAAGCAAATTAAAGCTGTTCTGAGTGAGTTGAGTTCAAAAGACCTGGAGAATCTCAACTAAGGAGTACTGAAGATTTTTTGGAGGCTTGTAGTGACCAAATTCTTATTTTTACTTTAGTTTGTTACCCACCTGTATATGAAATTATATAACATATTAGAAACACTGCACTAAATATTGGACTCCAGTCCAACAAAACTACAAATTGCAGTCTCAAAAAAGTTCATGGAATTGGTCTGATTGATAGAAGTTATTAACTATTTTACTACTTGCCACTGTTTTACTCATTATTGGTTTGTCTATTGGTTTCTGTGTAAAACATCTGTCTTCCTGTTGTGCCTCAACATTAATTATTATGCCTGTATCAAGAATTAGAATTTTCAAAGTTGACTGGTGCACCAGGGTCTGTACTTTGTCATGTGCCAGTGGTCCCTAATTTTACTACTTTTGTAAGTAGTTAATGTTACTACATTTTTTTTTTACCCAATATGCCATATCAACCAGCTGCTCTATGTTGCTTTGCACCAAGCTGTCCTACTCTTAGATTTTGAGACAAGGTTCAATTTGTAAAACTTCATAACCTGCCATGCTGCATTATTCCATGTAGAGTGAATTGTGGTTCAACTGACAAAATGATTTATGATTTTAGGGCTTCTTGACTTATGATTCCAGCGTTTTGGGCGCAGCTCTAGTAAATATGCAGTACTGTAGTAGTCAAGTATATTGATTATCTGTATCTATCTATCTAATATTCACGATATGTCAGTCTAGAAAGGTGTTACTACCACTGAGTTAAAATTGATACTGGTGATAAATAATCGTATATATTGTGTATATCTACGACTTTGAAGAAACCGTAGCTATTAATCATCACTTGCTTCTCACCAGTATTCCTCTTAGATAAAAAAGAAAATGTACTTTTTTGTATGTTTTACTCATCCTGCGCTTTTGATTATGTTTTGTGTAGTTGTGATTATGCTTGTTTAAGTAATGATAGATGGTTCTGTGATTTAGTACAGATGTTGTGAAATTGGTACTGGAGAATTTCTGGTTTAAACAGAGGGAGAGGCTTTTTTGAAGGCTCCAGTTAAGGCTTCCAGCTGACAGTAACAAATGGCAATGAATCAGCATCTTTTATTGTATAGTACAGTATGTGTGGAATGGATAAGACTAATAAGACTACAGGCAGCAGGAGCTCAAGCTGATTTATAGTCTCAAGCTGTGTTTTAGAGGTGGAGCAGAGCATTCACTTATATGATGATTTAGTCATTTTCTAAGATAAGTCTATATGAGCCTAAAGTGTATTTTTTTTTCTATTTTGATGCACTGTTACTTTTCACTTAATAAAAAGGAAACAGTAATTGTGGCATGTACAAAAATTTGGGCCTCTACTGTCAGAGTTTGTACTGGCTGGATCCCCGAGGAGACACAGAGAATGCTACCCACGAATGACATGTTCAACAGTCTCAACGGACTGGAGGCAACCCGTTTGACCAAGTAAACATAAATGATTGGGTGGATATTGAGAGAGCTGGGTAACTTCAGATGAACAGCAGAGAGGTTAACAACTTTTTCAACTTGAAATGGACCAATAAATTGAGGTGCTAATTTCCGTGACTCAACCTGCAGAAGTAAGTCATCGTCGTCTTCAACCTTTTGTTGGGGGGGGGGGTTAAGTGGGTGCTGGGTGCGGAGACGATCCACCAGCCTTTGGTTCCTGGCAGCTGACCTCAAGAGTGCAGCCTGTGCCTCCCTCTCTGAAGGTGGTCCCAAACAGAAGGAACTGCCCTACTGAGCTGTGGCCACAACACAGAATGGGGGGCAAGATGCTCTCTGGCAGGGTACTGGCCTGCTAGTGGTCCAACTGCCGGGAGAGGGTGTCAGGTTTGACATTCCTAGAACTAGGACAATAGGTGAGTGTAAAGTTAAAGCGTCCCAGAAAAAGAGCCCATCTGGCCTGTCTTGAGATTAATCTCTTAGCAGACTGCAAGTAAACAAGATTGTTATGGTCAGTCCAAACTGTGAATGGGATCTCAGCCCCTCCAGCCAGTGTCTGGCCAGCACCACCGCCAGCATTTCCCAGTTTCCAACACTGTAGTTTTGTTCTGCTAACGAGAGACGCTGAGAGAAAAAGCACATGGGTGCAGTTTGTTGTCACTAGAATACTGTGAGAGTATGGCCCCAACCCCTGACTATAAGGCACCCACTTCTGTGATGATTGTTTGGTAGGGTTGGGGTGAATTAGGACTGGGGCATTGGTTAACAGTTCTTTCAGTACACTTGTTTTCCTCAGAGGACCAGGTGAAGGACTGAGTAGTGGAGGAGCAGCTACCTTACTGAAGTCTCTTATGAAACGGTGGTAGAAGTTGGCAAAGCCCAGAAACTGCTGGAGCTGCTTACAGCTTTTAGGGACAGGCCACTCCACCAGAGTTCTGACTTTCTGACTTTTCTTTGGGTCTGATGGTGTGTTAAAGGCTGTCTTTCACTTGTTGCCTTGGTGGTATGCATTATGAAGGTCTAACCTAGTGAAGACTGTGACCTCCCTGTCCCACTGGTGAGGATGATGGATGAATTATTGCCGCATCCACCAATTCATGGATGTACCTCTCCATGGCCTACCTTTCCAGTCGTGAGGTTGTAAAGCCAGCTGGTTGGGAGAGAGAGCAGACTGCAAACAATTACCATAGCACTTGACACTCCAGGCTATGGCTTTTCCCTGTGACCAGTCTATGTGGGGATTATGAAGCCTGAGTGCTGAATGCAAATGGGTTCTCTGGGAATGTGTGTGGTTGGAGCAGGAGGCCTGTCATCACAAATCAGACTCTAGAACTCCAGAGGCAAAAATACCTGCAGAAAGAGACAGAAGAGGAGAGAGAGGTGAAAGAGCACAAAACTATGAGAAAGGGAAGATACTGGGTTAGTAACACATATTTATGGGATATGAATCCATACTGAGAGAGAGAGAAGGTCATTGCATCATGGAAAATCCCCCGGCAGTCTAGGCCTATAGCAGCATAACTGAGGGATGGTTCAAGGGAGCCTGAGCCAGCCCTAACTATAAACTTTATCAAAAAGGAAAGTTTTAAGCCTACTCTTAAAGGTACAGAGAGTGTCTGTCTCCCAGACCCAGACAGGGAGAAGGTTCCACAGTAGAGGGGCTTGATAGCTGAAGGCTCTGTCTCCTATTCTATACCTGGAAACTCTGGGAACTACCAGTAAACCAACATTCTGGGAGCACAATGTTCTGGTGGGATTGTACAGGATCAAAAGTGAATGATCTGATAATGTTCTAGATAGGTGTTCAGATTCTACTGCTCTATGAATTAACTGTGTTGACAACAGGAAAAAATCAATCCAAGTAAAATAGTTGTGGTGACCAGAGTAAAAGGAATAATCTCACGTCCGAGGGTGCATTAGTTTCCACACACCCGTTAAGTTTAATTCTTTCATGAAATCTATGGTGATTTTGGCTGCTTTAGTTTTGGATATTGATAAAGTTGACTCATCCAGAAGGGATCCAGGCAAAAATTAAAGTCACCCCCTATAAGAATATTTTGCTTTCCTCCCTGACACCTTCAAAAATAGATCTTGAATAAATGACTTGTCGTCATAATTGGGTGCATATAAATTTAAGAGAGTCCAGGGCTCTGAGTAAATCTGACAATTCACTAAAACGTATCTCCCCAGTGTGTCAACAATGGTTTCTCCAGTTGTTATGGGGATGTTCTTATTTATTAAAACAGTCACCCCCCTGGCTTTAGAATTAAAGAATGATGATATTACATATCCAACCTAATCCCTCCTCAGTTTCTTATGCTCCAGTGATGTCAGATGGGTTTCTTATATAAAGGCAATATCTATTTGCACTTTTTTCAAATATGTTAGGACTCTCTTCCGTTCGACTGTTCCATTTAACCCATTCACATTAAAGCTCACAAATTTCAATACTCTGTTCATCAACAATAAATGTTTTTACAAAGATATTGCCCTCTCCGTGAGATAGATGTGACCCATATAACCAAGTAGTATAAATTAAAGCACTGACCATATAAAAACCCAGGAAGAAACACAAAAAGAAAATGACCTTCACTGAACACTGAACATTCAGCACCATCTACCCTATCATACTGGGATGTGCACATTGCACCTATCAAACTAAGCGCCATCATCATCCTGGCCTCCCGGGGCTCTATCAGAAAGCGTGAACTTGTAATTGTAATTATACATTTTAAGTGGAAAAAATAAGAATATTACAAATATTCAGTACACCCATATCAAAATAAAATTGCAATAACATTAACTTAGTCGGCTTAGTCAGAAATCGGCTTCAGTCAAGTGCAAGTATATGTAAACATTAGCCTGTCGTGACTTACATTATCCATAGTGTCTTTATATCGACAGTATTAAACTGGTAACGTGGTAACTCTTACAAACCGAGGCCGATTGTCCGGTTTACCTCCGATCAATCAGTCACCTGAGGAGTCACCATTTCTTATCTCCTGGAGGAGAATGTGTAGGTCTCCGCCGCTCAAGTGTTCCTGTGCCGTCTTTGGGTGTTTTCACTAATTTTAAAACAGATTTGTTTGGAGAGCCCTTGGACACATGTCTGCCTAGCTACGTTGCATCACGTGACCCCCCCACTTAACTGTTATTGAATTACCTAATGAAAAGTGGTGCATGTCAAATAGGCTCAACAGTGAGATTTGACCAGTGAACTGCCACTGCTAAATTATCTTTATCGTTTTTAACGTTACTTCAAAGCTAACATACACCGTAGGAGCTCGGTCCTGCTCATAGCAAAAAACATGTTGACACAGAGGAGGACAGGCCTTCTAATTTACTCACGAACTAAAAAAATAACAACTATATTAGCTTTGATATTAATGAAGGCAACAATAGTGTTTTCCTTTTAAAGGAATGAAAGCAAATAACTTCCTTTAGCGAAGGTTGATATTAGATAAAGCACCAACACACAAAGAGTCTGTAAAGTAATATTAAACTAGTTGTCCATGCTAGCGCTAACCACGGATGTGCATGGGAAAATACACATTACCTTAAAACACCACAATTTCGAATTCTTGTTTAAATTAGTTTTTGAGGAAGAAATATCTCCACTCGATGAAGCGGAGTAATGGCGGACAGTAGGCACTCGGCAGAGGGCGACCTCACTTGATATGACGTCACATGGTCACGTGACATGAAATCCTCTGGACTGAGATGAAATTACTTCTTGAGTAAAAGTATTGCTTTTAATTCTCTCTGTGGGATGTGTTGCTTTTGAGCAATACAGGTTTAAACTGAAAACCATGTTATTCTATCAGAGTAATGTCAACATGCACTTCAAATGAATGACACAGATGTTTAATTTTTTTCAGTGTATTATAATGACTTTATCTGTTCTAAGTACTGAGCTCAATATGAACTCTGAGAATTCGGATAAGAAGTCAGAGTATGGGCCAGGAGGGCGGTAAACTATGACAGACAGAATTGACTTTATTGTTTTCCACTTTGCGTGTGACAAGCTAAGAACAAGGCTTTCAAATGAATTATAATTGAGTTTAGGTTTAGTGTTAATTAATAGACTGAAATAAAAAATGGCTGCAACTCCACCTCCTTGGCTGGTATCTCGGGGGACAAGAGTATTAATATGACTGGGGGGTAGGGTGGGGGGTGGATTAATTTAGGCTAACATACTCATCCTGACAAAACCAGGTTTCAGTCAGACAAAGTAAATCAAGATGGAAATCTGAAATCACATCATTTACTAGTACAACTTTAGATGACAAAGATCTGATATTATGTAATAAACATTTAATTATTTAATTTTGCTGACTCAGTCACTATGGGGTAACGGGGTGTGACTGTTCTAAAGGAGGCACAGATAAGCATGTAAGACTGCAACTCTGTCTCCTGGCCTGAACTGTAGATTGTCAGGGCTTTGGCTTCCTAATAAACTCCGTCAGATTTTTCAGATATGAGAGATGCTCCATTGAAAATGGGATGAATGCCATCTTGCCAGGTCTCCCCCAGAAGGTCTTCCAGTTATCTACAAAGCCCACATCACTTTCTGGACACCACCTCAACAGCCAGCAGTTGAGTGAGGACATGCAGTTATACATGTTATCACCTGTCAGATTGGGCAGGGGACCAGAGAAAACTACGGTGTCAGCCCTAGCCTTTGTTAATGGGACATGGCCATAGCTATGGAAATGACAGAAATCATAGATGCAAAAATCAACAAAATATAATTTGTCCAGTGGTGGCCAGACTTTTACATACAACTGTACAGTGTACTGCGGTGAAGCATTAATAAAACCATCAACCATCATTGTGATAATTCTTGACATTTCTAAGGGACACTACGAACATAGCACAGTTTTCCTGTCCTTATTAAAAGTTTGAAATACAGACACATAAGTCACAACAGGACCAGGGAACCAGGCTCTGTGTCTCCCTCTAGTTACTCTGACTGTGACTATCTATCCTTATATTGGCTAGTCGACTTACTGAAAGAGAATGAAAAAGAACACATTTTGAGTCTGTCAGAAGCTAAGAAAAGAACAACAGAGGTTCTGAGACAACTGTCCGAAGAAAACCTACTGCACTGGTTTGATCAAATGCAGTGGTGTGTGATGCAGAGGGGAGTATGTTGATGTTTATGTTCAATAAAATTGTATTACAGCATCAGTCTCCATACATATAGCCATACCTCGTATGACGGTCTGAGGATGAAAACACTGAAAATAAAGTGAGTACAAGTGCTTGAAGTGTGCAGGAATTTTAAGTTCATTCACAACCAAAAGAAGTACCCAATAGAAATATATACGAAACTTGAATGGCTTTCATAGTTTTAGTTTATGTGAGTAGTCCAACCAAGCAGCAATATACACAGATTAACAGGCAGGTTGATGCGGCATCAGCAGTAAAGTAGACACTGTACCAGACCATTGTGGTGAAGTGGAAGCTGAGCTGGAAGGCAAAGCTCTGAATTTACCAGTCGATCTACATTCCAACCCTTACCTATGGTTACTAGATTTGGGTCATGACCAAAAGAGCAAGATTGTGGCTACAAGCAACTGAAATGAGTCTTCTCCAAAACATGTCTGGGCACAGCCTTGGAGATAGGTTGAGGAGCACGGACCTCCTGAGAGACCTCAGAGTAGAGCCACTGCTCCTTTGTGTCGAAAGGAGCCACCTCAAGTGGTTTGGGCATCTTGTTAGGATGCCTCCTTGGTTCCTTCCTTTGGAGGTTTTCTGGGCATGTCCAACAGGGGCGAGACCCCAGGGTAGAACCAGAACTCACTGGAGAGATTATATTGTGGTGCTTGGAAGTTTGTGCAACCTCCAGACATGTTTGTTGTTATTATAAAAAAGATTAAAATAACCTTAATAAATGTACATTCAAATCCCAATTTGTACAGCAGACCTTCCAAATAAGGGACACAGGTTAAAAAAGAGATATATTTTCATAATTTATTCAACAAAAGTGGTTAATCTCACAAAAACTGAAAATTTGCCATGTGCAAAAGTATATGAACCCTTTTAGTTAGTAGCTTGTGGCACAACAGGACCAGGACATACATTTAGACATTGTCAAGATGACCTGCTGAAGTTCTAAGCGAGCACCAGAATATGGAAGAAAAGTGAAGTGACTTTGAAAGGTGACTTAAGTGCAAGGTGATTTAAGTGACATGGTTGTGGGTGCCAGATGGCCAGGTCTGAGTATTTCAGAAACTGCTGAAGTACTGAACCAATACTTGATTCAGTTTGATAGTGTTGATGTGTTGATGATGTGTAAGGATGCAGAAACAGCATCCAAGTGCTGAATTGTGGTTCCACTCTATTGTAGGGAAATGGACATGAACGTGACTTCATGGATGACAGGCGAGTGTTCATCGTGGATATGTATAATCGCTACATATATCCTGGGGATGGATATGCCAAAAGTGAGTAAAAATAATGATTTTTTTTCTCAAATGTTTATTCACCTTAAATATCACAGTAATTTTATAAAAGTGTATATCTTTCGACAGGTTATCACCATTCTTGTGTTCTCATGTTCTTAAATGTGGTGCTCTGTTCCCCCCAATGTCTTGTTGGCAGTTGAGGTTAGAACTGCCGGTCTCCTCCAGTTCCAGCCCCTAGATGTCACTCATTGCCATTTTAATTATTCAGTGATTTCCCTCAGCACTACCACTCACTCTATTAGCACTCAGCAGAAAATCTGCCATGTAACAGTTTATGCAACACCATAATCATGGCTTTTACACAAATTAACCTATAAATACATTAAAGATGATCTGACAGGGACCATCTGTTAACAAATAACCCCAATTCTAACAATACTCTAAAAAATTAACATCACAGTCCTAACTTTAAAATACTCCCCACCTCTCAGCTGTCTTTCTCTATGCAATTAATTGAATTCATGACAAATTTTAATCATCTCCCCCTTATGCAAGTGAAATAAAAGTACATTCTGGTTTGTTTAAGATAAGCTTAATTCTTTTTTAACTTTAACATAAAGGTCTCCTAATTAGCCTTTTTTCATCATTTCTATTAATTATTTGAAATGTACATACTAATTAATTGAAGCAGTAGCATTTCTTAGAAAACAAACTAATCTACCCATCTGAACCTTCTGTAAGAATTCAGAAATTCATCAGATATTCTTTGCCCGTGTTGGAAGAAATTCTGTTGCATATTATACTGCAGCAGTTACTACTCTATATGTGAGGCCTGTGACTTGAGCTCAACTGCTACTGTTTAAAAATGGCTAGTTTATTCAATTCAATTTCAGTTGATATAGTATTCAGTATTTATATAGTGCCGAATCACAACAAATGTCATCTCAAGGCACTTTTCATAAAAGATAAAATAATCCTTTATTAGTCCCACAACGGGGAAATTTACATCAGAGATTGAAAAGATGGGAAAAAAGGCAAGGTATAAGCAAGATAATATAAAAAATATAAACAAGAACAGTATGAACAGGACAATGTAATAAAAATGTGAACAAAGGAGATGTTTGGCAGGAGAAGCAGTCGGGGGTAGCTGTGAGCTGAAAACTGTGGACGGAGGTGTGGAGGTGGGCAGTGAACTGGGGGAGTAGACGAGGGGGGTTGCAGCAGGGGTGACTGAGCAGGGGTAGGGGCAGGTGAGTGATCAAATCTATTGAAAAACAGATTCAGATCATTCACCCACTCCTGACTCCCCACAACCTGGAGGTCCAGTTCCCTGTGCCCAGAGACTTGAGTCACCTCTGACCGGCATAGTCGGGTGTCATTTGTGAATTGCTGGCAACTATGCTCTGTGGCTTTATGGTGTGGCTCTTGAATGCTTGAATTGTTCCTGTCTCCATTTGTCTGCATTATCAGGAGCCATAAAAAGGAAGGTGGAGCTGGACTGGGGCACTGAAGACTCAGAGTACCTTCAGAAAGTAGAGCTCCACTCTGAGGGGGCTCTGAATGAGGTCCGACCTGACATTATTGTCTATAATGCAGGGACAGACATTTTGGATGGGGACCCCCTTGGAGGACTCTCTATATCACCACAGGTACTGTACCTGCTGTGTCTAACACTCAACATATAAATATTTTGGAAGTGGGCATTGATCAGACACAATTATTAAGGTGAATGAGAGTGAAAGAGTTAGCATTCAACTTCTCTAAAACTTGAGCCTCTGAACTTCAACTAGTTCGGCATGCTTTGTGCTAGAGAATTCAAAACAGGTCCCTATAATTTTAGCTATTATACTTACATCTTGTACAGTTTTTGAATAATCACAGTTTATATTTTATGCTCATTTCCGACTATTTTTGAGTTTATATTGAGTGTGTTTTGGAGAGTGTTATAGTGGTGACATCACACAGTGATTTCAGCCCTTCTGCTTTTTCTGAAATTTTTGTGCTTCAGCTCTCCTCCTGCCCACATCTTTCACTTCTCACACACAATTTATACCTTAAATTGTACATGTTTTTGTGCTGTGTCACACAGTGTGACTACTTAGGCAATAGGACTCAACAATTTTTCGTGTAGCAGCCTCTGGGCACTGAGAGAAGCTCTCATCTACTCCATAGAGTGCAATGTTAAAAAAAACACTCTTGTGAAAGGACATAAACATGGCCAGTTTTGAAACTGTGACACTGCAGTCATTTTTCACTTTATCTTCTGGCACTGTCACCAGATTTTATCAATAGCACTTATGGTTTTTGAATCAATATGAGGTGTTTGAGAGGTGCACAGAGCCAAATCTTACTCAGTAGAAACTAAGCAGTTAAAATTGCCATGGCAACCTCTGAGTTGGATACAAACAGGTGATTATGATCAGCTGATTAGATGACTTCTCTGATGTCTGTGGTGTTTATCAAACTCCTGACTTACTTTTCTGTCAAAATCCTGCTACACAGAAAGTCTGACCAATGATTACTTGAAAAATTATGGCAACAAAATATATACATAGACACATAATATAATTGAATAGATTTTAAGTACCACAGTTTTGTTTGCATTTAATTTATTCAGTACTTTTTAAACAAAACAATTATATAATATCACTCCCGTCAGGACACACAGGTTTTTTTTCATTGACAACTTCACCTTCACCGTCACTTTCACCATCACCGTCAAACTATAAACATAATATACATAAACAACATAAAGCTTAAAGGATGTTTAACAATACAAATACACATACACAACAGATAAATAAAAATACCTTGCTGCCTACACATGCACGGGAATGAGTCCTTTCTTTTAGCAACAAACTACTTCTTCCACTCTCTTGTGTGTCACACCAAAAAATGTCCATAATGTCCTGGAGATCTTCCTGAGAGATGACTGCTTCTTCTCCAACTCGTTCGCTGAAGTCTGATTTGAGCACCTTGATCATCTGGACTGGTGTTACCTGCCTAACAATGAGTGGTGACTTACACCAATTGCATCACTTTCATGCTCTCTTGGTTCACCATAACTCTACTATACTCCAACCTAGATCAGTTTTCTGAGCAAAGGGTTGGTTCTCCTCCCCAATCACAACTTCTCTGGGCATCAGAGCTTGTGGCCAATTGTAACCGATTAGTAAACTAATCTCACATTCCATTTGCAGAGCAATGTGTTCTGCTAGATGCACCAGATGAGGCCATGCCTTGGCAGCTGTCTTCTTTGATGTCATAGTAGACAATCTCAGCTTGGCTTGCTCTGTGTCCATGTCTAAAGCATCTGCGACATCCTCAAGAATGAAGAGTCACTCTGTGAGTCAAGCAGAGCATAGACAAGAATTTCCTTGCTTGAATCATTTGGTGGTGATACATAAACAGGCATAATTGTTGAAGTCTGAGTGTTATTGCTGTCTTGCACAACTCTCCTTGAATGTGATTTCTTTGGTTATGTTTTGTGGTTGTGTTAACTATGTTTTTCTTTCTTTAGTGTTACTTATGTCTTCAGTATGTTCTCTCTTTGGTTCTTGCTTTAGGCGATCTTCATGATTCATCTGCTTTTTGCAGCTTTTGGAGTGATGGCCAGGACTTAAGCACCCAAAGCACAGTTTCTCTACTTGAATAAACTTTACTCTCTGTGCAATTGGCTTTTCAATGAATCTTCTGCACTTGTGTAAGCTGTGTCCTGTTTTCTGACAAAACACACATATGACTATGCTCTTCTCGCTAGTGTTAGTTCTGAGGATCTTAGCACCCACAGTTCTATTCTTGAAAGCCCCTGTGGTTTGGTTCTTGACTTTTGCTCTATCAGATTCACACTACTGTATAGCATGGTAGGAAGTCCTGGGATTACATGCTATGCTAGCTTCCATGCTAAGGAAAGTCGCAAAATAATCAAAGCTTGGGAACCGTCTGTGTTCCAGCTGATATTGAGCTATGTAAAAAGTCCACAAACTTTCTCAGCTCAGCACTCTCTATCAGGCATGTAGTTTGTCTCTGAAGGCTTTTGCAATTACAAAGGGCTCACCATATCGTTCATTAAGCAAGTCCCACGCTGCATGATGTGAATTTTCTGAATCAGTATCATATTTCTGAAGGATGATTTTTTCTGGAAAGATGACTTCCAGTGATTAAACTTGAGTGGATCACAACTAAAGATGGTAGGTTCTGGAATAGGTAGCCTATCTGCTGATATAGCCTCAGCCAAGACTTTGACAAGCTTTCCTGATTCCTCTTAAACAACATGTCTTGGAGCTGCATCTGTTAGTGATGTTGTGTGTTGATACACAGGGTTCACGTGAGCATAACTGTAGACAGCTCAGTGTTCGGTGGAAACTTACCTTTATCATAAACTTTAAGTTTTGCTCTGACTGAGTTCAGTCTTTTCAGCTCCTCTAAGCGCTCAAGTTCTCTTTTTAGGTCTTCTACTGCCCTTTTTCTTGCTGCACTTTCTTCTTGCTTTAAAAGAACAGCCTCTTTTCTCTCTATTTTGTGTTCAGTCTCTTCAGTTGCTTGAAGCCATAATCTTTAGTACAGCTTGAGTAGCAGCATATTCTGCTGCAGCTTCTTGTCCTTTAAGTGAGGACACATTAGAGAGAGCAGAAATAGTTTTTGAATATTTAGAGGCGAGACGCTGGAAACTGAGGATGCGAATACAGAACCAGCATCAGGCCACATCATCTCTTCCCCTGTTCCTTCGATTTGAGATTGAGCATTCTGAACGACAATCCTTGTGACTAATGTACACTTGTCAATCCTTCAATATTCATCATAAACAATATTCAGCTCAGATAACTCCTTTTCAATAGCACTGATATGTTCTTCTAAGATGTTGCTAAGATACTTTTTTATTACAGAATTTTTAGCAGCCTTGGTGAGAGCTTTCCATCAGTCATAAATGCTGTCAAAACGTAGCCCTTTAGTCTTTTTAGGAAATTCTTTTCCTTTTTCTGTTAATGTGCGGACTCTTTCCGTCAACAAGGCACTTCAGACTGGACTGCTTGTTGTGCATCATCAAGCTCATCTATCTGCTCTGGCACTGCCATTTGAAAGCTGCTTTATATGACTCTCTTTACTTCTGATAATTAAATTATTCAGCAATTAGCTTTAGCTGTTTAACAAAGGCAATTAAACACCAAACGTTCTCGAAATACTCAGGTTAATAGACTTAACTGAGATTGCTTTGCTTCAAATTAACCCAAAAGCAAGATTTACAAAGGCTTGAAATATTAGCATTAAGTAGAATAAACAAATGTCTTCATAGCAATTTTAAGTGGACTTGCAAAACCTCAAACAAAAATATCACTTACAATATCGGCTTATTTTCCAGCTTACGTAAATGCACATAAAATATTTCAAACTCTTCAAAGTGTATGAATTATTCCTTTTGACGAATGCAAATGCAAACAAAACTTTAATAATAAACAACATCAGTTGCTTCTTAATATCTTACGACCACTGATAATGTTGTTACACAGTTCCTTGTAGTTTTTCAGATCTTATGTCCCTTTTCAGAACACAAACTTTTGTGTCTGACATGAAAAAATTGATGAATGTGTGTTTTGAACGGTAAACAAGGGCTTATCAGGGTGCCCACATAGCCAAATGGTTGGGGTGCGTACCACATGGGCCTTAGTGCCCTGTGCAGCTGGTCCCCGGATCGACTCCCAGTCTGGCCGGACCCTTACTGCATGTCATTCCCCTACTTTCTTTCCCTGTTTCCTGTCTTTCTCCATTGTCCTGTATAAAAAAGGGAAAAATAGCCCCAAAAAATAATCTTAAAAAAAAAAAAACGCTTATCTGCTTTTCCGCCTGCGCCTCCTTGTCGGGCACGAGCAGGTTATTTTAAAACTAGGTTATTTTGGCTCTGATGAAGCCGTGCCTCTCTGTCTGCAGTCACTACTCTGTCTCCGGCATTGTCCCGCCAACAGCACCATCTGATTGGTTACACACAGAGCCACAGCACGGGTAACAGCCAATCAGCAGTGAAAGCTGTGCATTCAACAGTGCTCATACACGCTTAACAACTTTGCTTTTTGCACCACAATCTGGTGCCGCTCAATTGGGACTACTAATTGATTTGAGACTCACATTTCTGTGCAAATTTTATTTAACTTTGTTTTATTTACTTTATAAGACTTCAGGAAGCTATTTATTTATTTATTTATTAAAAATTTCAATTAACTTTATAAGAGATGCTGCTGACCCTGGGAGCTCCCTGCACTTTTTGTTAGAATTTTAAAACAAAGATGTCTATTGTCTAAGATAAAAAAACCTTTAACGTGTTGCAAGTCTGAAAGGCTGTTTAATAAACATATGCTTAAAGGCATTTAAACAAAGTTAAGAGTTGGAGTTTGTATTATTCAAAATTTTGACGCCAATATTTTCACTTTTACTGCAAATGAATATCGGCTCCAAATATTGGTTATTGGCCTCCTTGACTACTAATAATCAGTATCGGTATCGGCCCTGAAAAAACCATATCGGTCTATCTCTAATCCATAGTAACAAATGATGTTGGGTTCGATGCCCCCTCACTTCCCTGGAAAACAGGTAGAATGTTTGGAGGAATGGGGACACGAACTGTTCACGTAACTCCCAAAACTTCTTCTGATTTATTACAAATCTTCAAAACAGTAAACAAATATGCAAATTGTTCCCTTGTGCATTAACATCTCTATGTAAATGTCCATATGAAGGTCCGCACTGCATTCCACTCTTCATGTCCTACAACAAATGTGTCCTAACAAAATTCATCAGCATAGTTCTGGTCCTGCACATTGTCATCTCCCATCACTCTCACAAGTTAAATGTACATTACTGTTGTTCAAGCACATCTTTCGAGTATCAGTACTGCTTGGATAACTACCAGCATATGGCACAGTGAAAACAAAGAGGAGTTACTCTCTGTAATTATAATTTCACTGCATACTGTAAATCAGTATACGCTCAGGTAATTTTTTTAACAGTGTAGACTATTCTCACTAAATAAACATCCCAAATGCTACAAATGCTGCAGATTGCTCATAACAACACTTCTGTTCACATTTACAAAATTCACAGAATTCAAACACTGCACCTTTAATCTTTTTCAACAAAGTGCATTAGTAAAGCAACCTGTTCATGAACCTTTTAAGTTATTCAACCCCACCGAAACAACAGTATGCAAAATATAAGTCATATGGTCAGGACCCAGCTTTAAACTCATATCATCAAAGGTACATAATCATATTAACCATGTGTGTAAACCCCATAGGAATGTAAATAGAAATGTAAACACTGTCTGTGATATGGCGGGAAAGCTGCCAAGCGCCGCTATTTTTATTCTACTTTCTCACTCATCAGACAACACTCAGGTCTGATGACACACTCGCGTTAAAGTTATTTTAACCTTAGGAGATGAAATTAGAGGCTTCCAGAGCATACTAACCTGGAAAACAGGTAGAATGTTTGGAGGAATGAGGACACAAGCCGTTCACTTCTCTGCCAAAACTTCTTCTGAGAAGGGGGTGGGAACCTGTGGAGGGGTTTCCTGGGAGCACCATCACTGACACAGTAGTTCTGCTCTTCTCCTCCTTACTGACCTGAAGATCTTTTCCCCAAATTTGAAATTATACTTTTGGTCTCAAATATTAAATGTTAAAGTGCCTTTTACAGATGATAGAAAACAAGAGCTCACAATATTTTATATTCTTATACAGTGACCACAGAAATAATAAAAAACCATAAATGTGAACATGTTTTGAGTGTACCACATATGTAGTTGTTGAAGAGTAAAAGAGCAGAGCATCCACTGATTAGTTTACATCCATGTTTACTCCTTAGAAGTCTATTTAAAGGCTAACATTGACTATTTTTCTCTGCTCCACTGTAATGGCAGGAGAAATGTCTGATTACAGAACCAGCTGGCTCTGCTGGGTTAGATCTCGTGAGCGCTTCACATAGCTAATTGGTCAGGAAATTTGTAAGCATAATGAGAGCTGATCCGACTGAGCCAAACTTGGATGTATTTCTTCCTATGCACAGGATCCTGCCAGTGATCCTGCAAATTCCAGAAAATAATAGATAAAATAAGGCAAATTCCCAGTGGGGACTGTTGTGTGTTGCAGAACCAGTGATTTAGGCTGGTAAATGGCCTTAAGAAAACACTCTTGGTTACTGCAGCTTTAATATTTGTTAGTTCTGGTCGAACATGTTTCTGCCATGCACACCAATGTGTGTGTGTCTTTTCAGTCTCTCCCATGTGTGTTGCCCTGAGAGCCTTAGTGCCCCACAGTGGAACAAAGAGATGGGAACAGTCAGTGTTGGCCAGTAGTTTCACAGAATTTACAGTACTTACTGCTTTTCTTTCCTCTTCTTTGCCAGGGCATTGTAAAGAGAGATGAGATTGTGTTCAGGGCTGCTAGACGACGGGGCATCCCTATACTCATGGTCACATCTGGGGGTTATCAGAAAAAAACAGCCCGCATCATTGCCGACTCCATTCTCAACTTAAATCAACAAGGCTTGATTGGAGAAGAGGCTCTGGAGGAGGAGGAGGAGGGGTCATCATCATTAGTAACCAGTGTGATGTGCAGCTCTGGACCTGCAGGATCAACGTTCACTACTGTCTGAGGGGCATGAATCCTGGGGTTAACACTTGCTGGTGTAACCCATGCAACTGTGATATTTGAAGGCACTTAAGTAACTTTATAGTGTCCAGTTATTGTATGACAGCAGCAATGCTATTGTGAGGAGTTTTAGTTTTTTTATTTACTTTAGGTTGTAAGTACTGAAACAATTGCACTCTCTTGACTAAGCTCTCACATGTGACAAAAAGCAAAATTTTATGGGTTTATGTTTAGTGTATGTATGGGCAGCATTTTAGACAGGTATTCTTTCACCTCTGGAAATGTAGTAATGTCATTTGTGAAGGATATGATATATTAATTGTCCATGAAATAGCACAGAGGTTTGATGTTCTTACAGGCACATGCAAAGTATATTAATTACCTTCCATCTCAGTTCATGGTAATGAAGGTGGAGAATAAAGATAACTGCTTATAAAAAATATAACTATCAAACATAATCTAATGCTGATGTCTTCTCAAGTCCTCATCAACATTTTGTTTTATCACTTTTAGAATCAATTGGTGTTTTCCTCTAGACAATATTGTTATCATTATTTAGTTTATGGTGTTTGATTAATCAAGTTCAACCACTGATGAGTTTTGTACTTTATTTTTCTTTCGGTGCTTTAAAACCATTCTGATATCTATAGTTAGTGTTTACAGGGACTAAAGTGTTTTGTATTTCAATTTGAAACACAATAACGTGACTCTGAGCACTTTAATTGGTGTGTGGTGAAAGAAAGTTCACTAACATTGCTTCAGCTCTTGTAAATCAGTGCTGTTTTTTTCAGTGTGTCCAAAAACTGAAAAGTGTTCAGTGATTAAAGAGCAGGCTTGTCCAGTGGAACTTTTCATGGGTTTTAACTCCTGATCTGTTTGCCGCAGTGATTCAGAACTCACCTAATGATGTTTACACATATGGCTATTAAAAATGAGACTGATGCTGTAATACAATTTTATTGAACATAAACATTTTTCAATGTCTTTCTCCTTCAACATACTCCCCTTCTGCATCAACACACCACTGCATTCGGGTCTTCCACTGATCAAAGCAGTGCAGTAGGTCTTCTTCTGACAGTTGTCTCAGAACCTCTGTCGTTCTTTTCTTAACTTCTGATACAGACTCAAAACGTGTTCCTTTGAGCACAGATTTGATCTTAGGAAGAAGTCACACGGTGCTAAATTAAGACCAGAGCGATTAGGCTGATAATCAGCCTGAAAAACCCCCATGTTAACCAAACTCACCTTGAAGAGAAAGCAAATGCAAATGGTGCCAAACTATCAGGTAAAAAATCAAAAATCAAAAATCAGTTTAAGTCCAGCTTTTCACCAGCATTTCACTTTTGGTTGAACCTCCAAATACAGTAGTTAAGTTATTACGGACACACCGTTGGCTTACTTAGGTCATGTCTTATTGTCTGACTGTCTGCTTGACTTTGCTGTAGCAGCTGCACCATGTTTCCAGATGTCAGCAATATATTTTAGTACCATACACAATAATTCTTATAAAAATATATATTTTTAAAAAGATTACTCAAATAATAAAATTTAACTGTCTTTTAAAACTAGATTTTCATTCTTCAAAAGGCCAAAGTGCAAAACTCTCAATTGCTTTTAACAATGTTGAGGCCCTTTTGTTTTTTTCTGCCCTACTAATTTAGGTTAAATAAATTAGTGTATTTTACATTCAAATTTTGTCTGGGGCAGATTTAGCCATGCTAATTAACTTCCAAAATTACAACAACAACCTGGGGAGTACAGTAATTGCAGAGGGAGGGACAGTTGCACATGTCTTCACACACCGAGAAATGTATGGTTGGCTTCTGCATACTTCTAGTTGTGGAATATACATATGGGCAGGATTGTAGACATCAGCTGTGATTTTTCCAATGTTAGAACTGGTTAAAGAAAAAGCTCAGGGAGAAGAATTGGACAAGACAAAGCTGTTGACCAAATTAGAGGAGATTTTTTTGTGAATGTGGCCAAGGGGTACATGTATATGTTTTTCTGTCTTACACCTGTGTGGACCCAAAGTGGCAGCTGGCAGGTGCTGCTGTAATGATTTTTTAAAAGTATTTTCACATTCATTATCTTCTGCTGCTCTGGTTCCACTTTTCCACAGCATTTAAAGGATTAAAAGACCTGTCTTTGAACAGCATGAAAAGCATTGTTCAGCGCTTATCCAGGAAGCTGTTTGGACACATTCATAATGAAACTGTGAGAGGCGGGTCATATTAGTGGTGTCAGTGCTAATTAGCTAAAGCCTTTGATCTGGTGTGCTGCTTTTGAATGTGGTTGAAAGGTTTAGTGCAGTCTACCTTTAATTAGGACTCAGAGTATATCACTTACTATATGCAGGCCTCCTTAGTACCCAATGCAGTCCCAGTTTTCGGCTTATCAGCTCCTCTCTTTGTCAGCCAGCATCTTAGCCATTTGAGTTGATTGAAGGTTTTGTGCCAAAATAACACTTAAGTCTTCAAAGCTCTACTGTATATCTCTGTCTGTGTTTGTGGTTTGTGCTGACATTGAAAACTACGTCTATGCAGTCATAACAACATTGAATAAATCCTAATAACAAAAGATCTGCTTTGCTTTTTTTTCTTTGAATTGCTTTTACTGCCCATGCTAAAACTATAGTATGTTTTGAAAAAACCAAGTTAATAATACTGCTGCTGCTATGTGGACCAGCATTTCTCTGAATTTTCCACTGAGCACCACTTGTCCCTTAAGAGTGTTACTAAAGCCCTGCCCCTTATTATGTAATGACAGTTCCACACTTGTACCATCATGACTCAGTAAGAAGACATCTATGGAAAGTCCCTATGTCATCTAGCTTCATTTATGCATCCCATTGGTGAAGTTTCAAGTTACTCTCTTACCTATCATACAGTTCATCGGACTGGTCCAAATCTGTAGTGAAATTGTTAAAGTTCCCTATGAAGTTCAGTAGTTGAAAGCGTTTCTCTAGTAGCATTATAACTGCTTTGGCAGAGCTGTTTTCTCATTTGAACTGAGGAGTGGTGCCTGGGTGGAGCATGCACAAGGCTGGATAAAAACATCAACAACATGCTCACTCACTTGCTCTGACTTTGTACTAGGGAGCTGGCAGGATAAAATCAGTTTAATGTCTGGTCCAGCTGATTCGGACAATTGCACTCACACATGCAGGTCCTCCAGGTCATGTCAAAATATATTCAGTAGATGTGTAAAAGCAGGTTATAAGTGTGTCTCTGTTTTGATTATTTCATCCATGTGCACAAGGACACGTGTCACAAAGTGGAGCTCGGGATACAGGAGAAAATGCAGACTCTGAGGCTGACTTCAGACCAGAAATGTCTTGTTCTAGCCAAGAACACAAAAGAGGAACCAAAAACTCACTGTCACACAGCTGAAAAAATCTAACAAATAGTGTCCATGGAAGAAATAATAGGAAAACGCTGGAGACACAGGATTACAAGGCAAGTGGCACAATACAACATTAGGTAATACTCTGTCAACCAAGGAGACACACAGCACAGACAAGACTTTATACACACAGGGACTAATGAACAAGTTGGACACAGGTGAGACAAAACTGTAAGCTGGAAGTAAAACCACAAATGACATACCAGGAAATCATTACCAAAATAAAACAGGAAGTGATACAGAATACCAAAATAAGACTCACACACTAGGAGGATACATAACAGGACAAAAGACATAGAACTAATAATTTTCAAATAGGGGTCATGACAACACGTATGCAATACAGGGTCCTACCAACAGTGTCACGCTATTCCACTGATCAGCGATTCGTGCTGTAATGAGCCGATAACAGCAGGGAAGAAGAAGAGAACCTAGTAAACATGGATGTGAGCAACAAAGGATTTGAAATAGTTCAAAAACTCAGTGTTGCACATGTCATGAGGAAATACATTTGGCATGTATGTTAAACCTCAAGAATGCATGCAGTGCATTTTGGTGAGTAACACTGAATGTAATTTACTTTTGTTTGCTTACAAGAAAACTACACAGGACACCTATTTTCATTTGGTCTGATTTGAACCTTAGCTCAAATTGAAGTTTGTAATCAACAGTACAGTATCCATTTTAAACTCCTGCAACAACAAGACAAAAAAGGGGGAGCCACTCAACATTTTCAAATGTATTTTCTCCATATCACTATACCTACAGTCTCTGGATTCTACAATATATTAAAGTTTGATAGACAACTTTGCACAACTCCTTAGAAAAGCCAAAAAAGACAGATCCTTAATAGACTCTGTATCTTACTGCTGTAAAGTCCTCCTGCCTTCTTGCCTTTTCTGCCACAAGTGGTCTACGCACATGCGTAATCCAGATGTTCACACAAAACAGCATGAAGAAGACCAACTTCTGCTGCTGAGATCACATAATTTTCTGTCAACTGTGGAAAAGGCCTCTTACAAAGGTTTAGGTTAAATAAATGCTGAAAGGACAGTGTATTCATTATGCAGGTCATTTTGCATAAGTATAGATATATGACACAGAATCAGTTATACCAATGGCTTCATTAATAATACAAGTCAGTGTATTAATTAGTGCATATGTCAGAAATATAATACTACCCAGACATAACACATTACTCATTTGTTACATCTTCATAACACATGGGTAACATTAACATGAACTCGAGAGGGTAAGTGGGAGCTGCTAAATGTATTCAGGGACAGTCTGTGGTGAAAGTGTGAAGTTATCTTGAACTGGTATAGAGTTATTGTATTATCAAAAAATGAATCTACCCACAGAAAGAGAGAGCCCATCATGACAACATAATTTCGTGCAGACTGTGTACTGCGGTGTTGGGACAAAGAAGCCTTGTAGTAGGCTTCATTAAACATGACTCCCTGGCTGTTTGCCTGCTCCTGGGTGCTGTCTTACCTGAGATGAACTGCTCCAGGGGTTGAGCTGGATGAAGGCTGAGACTGTTGAGTGCTGGCTGCTTTAATTGGGGTGTTCTCACCTCCCCAGACGAACCAACCCAAGTGGGTTGTAAACAGTTAGCAGCCCTGAAAAAGGCGGGAGAGAAAACAAGTTAAGGAAAGTGCTGCTCAAAATATGTTACTTTCACAGAGAACTGGGAGAGTTAAAGGGGTGCTCACTCACAATTTTACACATGAAGTTCAGTTTACTAGTAAAAAAAGAGTCAGCCTATGAAAATGGTTGTAAAATATCTTATGTGGCTCTGAAGGAGCTTTCTATGGTTGAAAATGTTTAAATGAAAATTTGCATTGTGTTTTGGAGGAGTGGGCAGTGAATGTCTAATGAAATATCTTGTTGAGCTGCATCATTGAAAATGTAGGTTTTGGACCTTGAGGCAGACTAGCTTTAGTACCATCCTAGAGCGTGATTGGAGACTCTCTGTTTTAATTCTTACATGTGAGCCCCCCAGAAAGAGTGTTCCCCTTAAATATAATCAGAATCAGAATATTTTATTTATTCCTTCTACAGCTGACCAGCACGTCATAGAGAAGATGTGAGAGGTTGTCCAACATTGTTCCTATCTTGGACAACATTCTCCTCTCTGACACTACTGTCAGAGAATGCAGCTCGCCTTCCACGATGTGGCTGGCTTTGTGAATGAGCCTATTAAGTCTTTTGGTGTCCTTCACCCTCAGTCTGCTGCCCCACCACACAACAGCAAAGAGAATGGCACTGACCACCACATCATAGAACTCATAGAACATCCTCAGCATCGTCCAGCAGCTAGTGAAGGACCTCAGCCACCTCAGAAAACAGAGATGGCTCTGGCCCTTCTTGAAGAGGGTGCCCTTCTTGAAGACCAATCTATTGTCCAAGTACACCCTTAGATACTTGTATTCCTCCACAATGTTGATGTTGACCCTACGGATAGAAACGGGTCACTGGAGCACATAGGGTGTAAGAAGATGGAGAAATCTTTTGTGTATCAGATTTTTTGTGAGGTTTTAAGACAGATGTACAACACAACAGTAGAGTTGCAGTCTACAGATGCATCATTCAAAGAGTTCAATTCAATTCAATTCAATTTTATTTATATAGCACCGAATCACAACAAAAGTCATCTCAAGGCACTTTTCATTTAGAGCAGGTCTAGACCCTACTCTTTAAAATAGGTATTTGCAGAGAGAGACCCATTTTTGTGGATTACTAACAAATTCTGTGAAATCAATATGAATATGGAGAAATCTTTCTGTGAGACAACATAAATATATACAACTGTACAATATTATGTGTTCAGAATAAAACCTTTAATTCCTTTACATAAATATAACTGTCAACCTTGAATTAAATGCATTCTCCCACCACCAACATCATTAAAATGATTATTGCTGAGTAACATGTTGACTCTATGGACTCCTGGCTTTGCTGTCATAATAAATAGGCCAAACCTGCTGAACAGAGTTACAATGTAATCTAGATGGAAATTTGATCAGTTGTATAAGAGTTTTCTCAGGTGTTTAAATTAACACAGCAAATACTGGCATTCTAAGCATAATGTGAGGTCTAGCTTTGCATCCTATCCAAGGCTGAATGGTAAATGTATTCACTGGCAAACTATTGCCTATCAATCATCCAAAAAAATCCCAGCACACAGTTGTCAAATCTTCTCATTGTTTTCCAAACCACATTTGCTGACCTTGCCAGTCACATAGAAATCTGACTTTAAAAGAAAACACAGAGCTGATGGTATTGACTCAGTGCCTGATTTGTGAAGTGTTAATTACACCTCAGGCCTCACATAACAAAGCCCTATTTTACAAAGATAGTTTCACTAAGTCATGTGACTGTTTAAAATTAAGGATTAATGGGTTTTTCTGGCAAGGCCACAAAATAAGTAAGAACAAATTTTGCATAAAAGTGCCTAATTTTTAGGGTTATTGGCCAGACTTTGACTAAATGTTGGTACACCTTAGAGCTTTTGGTCTGTGGTCAAGTTGAATGTGTTGGAGTGATGTTGTAGGACATTCAAAGTGGCTCGGACTCACTCAGTCACTTAAAGCAGGAATTAAATCAGCCAATTCAGCTCCCTCAGTTTCAGCCCTCCTGTCTGAGGTAAGTGTGGTGTGCAGAGTTTTGAGTCAATTTGTGGAGTCTCTTGCCTCCTTAATGTGTTTGAGATCATCAGTTGTGTTGTTCAGAGGTAGGATTGGCACACAGTTCTATACATTGAAAAGCCCTATTTGATTATTGTTCTAATCTATATTAAGGCGAGAACCACTCAACTGAATAAAGAGAAATGACAGTCCATCAATAATTTAAGAAATGTCAGTTAATCTGGAAAATTTCAAAAGCTTTAATGATAATCCAAATTTTCCTTATGAAAACTCTTTTCAAAGACAGATCTCACTTGAGACAGAGGTTAGAAAATGTATTGAGTTTTTTTTCCTTGCATGATATAGGTGAGATGACCCTTTAACATGCTGATAGGCATTATAGATGAGCCCTGGATGGCTGGCAGTTTTGGTGGTCCTGACATCCTACCTTGACAGAAACTCAGTAAGACACAACTTCAATATCGAGTAGTATACAAACCTGATGCAGATCCAAAATGAATGAATATTGTGAATTGTGAACTGAATATTGTGTAGATACTATTTGTTCCCAGTGTTACATCAGAGTGAGAGGCAGTTGTGACAGACTAGTTTCATGTTTTTACAGCTCTTAGATAAGATGTGTGACAGCCAAATCCATCCCAAATCCAAACAATCCAGCTCATGAGATGTTGTTTCATTTCCCTCTAGATCCCGGTGCATGAGTTAACCTTAGGGCACAGATGATAGTCTTGCAAAAATCAGTTTTCCAAGGCTACACATAAGGAGGGACAGTGGGTTTCATTCAAAACATTTTTGTATAAATGTTAGAAATAAGGAGCAAGTAAAAGTTTCATTTTCATTAATTATTTACTTTTCTTCTCCTGATCTTCCAGGGGTCTAGGATGGTGCTGGAGGACTGGAGGTCAGTGGCACATGGCAGCACTGACAATACACACAACAGTTCATAGGTATGTTTTTTGTTTTTTGTTTTTTGTTTTGTTTTTTTCCTTAAATATACTCCCCTCAGGATAATTCCTAAGATACCTCATTTTGTACATGTGGCTCCTGTAGTGGAGATTTTGGTACACACATATCACACTTTTGGCTCAACATCATTGAGCCAAAAGTGTGATATTGGCAGCTGTATGAAGTTTGCTGATGTTTTGAATGGTATGACTCAGACTTTCTTGTTTCCCACCTTACAGATGGCATGAATTATTCATTTCTTTAATTTGCAATGCTTGCTTCTAAACCAGCAGGTGGTCCCATGAAGAGGGTTGATGCTACATATGTTCACTTGCTGAAATTGAATAGGCTTTCTTTTTACGTATAATATAATGGACCACCCCCCATTATCTTGAAGAGGGAACTTCCCAATTTTTAGGTATGTGAGTGCTCTGATCTATAGAAAGCAACAGTAACACAATTAGGAGACATAAATAATGGATTACATTCCCATGACACAACACTACACAACAATTACGCCTCCTCAGTTGTATTAACTGGCCCCCATTTGTTCACAGTGGCCATTAAGCACACTTTCTCTGATAAAGATCATACATTTTATCTGTGGTGGAACCACTGGAAAGATGTTTCAAAACTGCACAACAAAAATATGCACAGGAGTGAAAAAATAGAAGTGCAGCAATTATGTGAGCCCAGAGGAAACGTGTTTGTTGTCTTTGGCTTTTAGCATGTCAGGCTGTCTTGAGCAGCCCCTGTTATAGATGAATATACCATATAGCTGAATATGGAGACTTCTTGGCAGACTGTCATGGTCAGCTTTAGGGAGGGTGAAGTTTACCTGAAACTGGCTTTAAATCAGATATGAAAACATTTCTGCAGAATAGTTTATATAAAAATCTGCAAACTTACATTACAGTATGCTACAAGCTGAATATATTAATTCTAGCAGTAACCCACCCAACATTGCTGTCATATGTGCATCTTAAGAGCACATTAATATAAGTAATCAGGAAAAAAACCCACAAAATCATCACTCATGGTTATACTTCACTGTTGGAGAGGCTGTCTAAAGAATAATCTAGTACGCTAACAGAACATCAGTGAAGTAATGTTCTTGCTAACTGCTAACTGTCAGTTAGAACGCCTGTTAGTGTCACAGTTCTGTTTCATTACTCCCTCAATTCCCCAGTACTTTTCCCCTCACCCCTCCTCTGCTCCATTCTACCTGTCAGCCACACCCATCTCATCAGCCAACTCAGTCACCTGCCAGTGCACCTCCACCCACCAATTCAGCCAGTACTTAAGCCTTTCCTGTTCACTCACACACCAGATTGTTCTTTGCCATGTCTGATGCAAGACTTTCCAGTGTCCTTCTCTGTATTGATCTACTGTTGTCGACCTTGCCTGTCTCCGACCATCCTGCTCCGTCTATACCCTGGTAAACTGACCAGCCTTCTGTACCTGACCCTTAGCTTGTCTGTACCCTTTGGATTTTGTTGTCTGTGGCTCCGTGAACTGTTTACTTGGGATACCGACCTGCTGGCTTCTGTGTTCAGGCCCACCTTCTGATAATTAAATAATGTCTGAAATCACTACTGGCAACACTATGTTTAAAGCAAGGTCCTTTCCTGTTCCTGCTGTTCATCACACCTTCCAATGTTAATTCTGTCACACCTTACAGTGACAAGTCTGGGGCCACCCCCTGCTGAGTCTGTGGCCCTTTCTCGCTCCTGCTGAATCACCAAGAGGTCTTGTCTGTGTCATTATAAGAACTGTGAATCCAAATACCCATGCCTTTTGTGATCCTTTCTGTACCATTGTTAATCTCACATTTACATACTGTTTGATCACTGCTCCTGTACCCACAGTATAACTGCCCCCCTGCCCTTCACTCTGGGTCACTTTGCTGTCTCAGACATGCTCTGTGTGTCAGCAGACTCACCATATTCTAGAATACTAATAAATCACCACCACTACAGCAAACTTTGACTTAAGGACTTTAGAGGTTTCTT